>NC_057801.1:310433215-310733215 GCF_018294505.1 Triticum aestivum
GGCCTCTGCGCCGCCGCTCCTCCGCGCCCAGCCGGCCCCGCCGCCGCATGTCGCCCCCCCTGCCGGAGCTCCGCCGCGCTGCCGTCGCCTTGTCCCGGATCTGGTCGGGCTGGACCAGGTCCACCAGCCCGCCGATCCAAACGCCCGCGCCTCCGTCCCGGAATCCCTCCGTCCCTCTCACACCCTAGCTAGTCATGCATTAGAGTGTTGCATCATGTTTATTCTTTCATCAGAAACCTGAAATGGGGATGACAGAACACCCAGCCCCCTTTGAAACCAACTAGGGTTTACTAAAAACTTTTTCGATGAACCTGAAATGCCCTTCTAAAATGCCCACCATTTTTGTCTTGGTTCAGAACCTCTGCCAAAAGTGATGCACATTTTCCTAGGCCATCTTAGGGTTTTTGAATTAAATCATAAATATTTGAATTTGGGCATTTAAAATTATATAAAATATTTAAATGCTCAAATATCTCCAAACTAAAATGTTTCATGTTGGAAATAATCCAACTATGGACCAGGAGTGGTTTGGTGATTTTAGGAGTTGCCTAAGTATTTTTAATAATTCAACAAAGTTGCAGAAGTATTAAAAATACAGAAAACAGAGAAAAATGGAAAAACCTTACCTGGCGCCCAGCACCCGGCCCACCTGCCGGCCCAGCCCAGCGCCGCTCCAGCGAGCTGCTTGCCGGCCAGGCAGGCAGGCAGGTGCCCGACGGCGACCGCAGCGCGCGCCACGCAGCTGGCTGCCGCCCTGCTCCACCTCCTCGCCTCGGGGCTGGATGGATGAGCTCCACGCAGCGCCGTGAACCCGTAGGACATCTCCATTCTCCCCCAACCTCTCTCTCTCGCGCTCCCCCGCCATGGCCGACTCCATCGCCGCCACCCCCTCGCCGTAGCCACGCCCTCCGTCGACCCCACGCCGTGCTGCCGTGTCCAGGAGCTCCGCTACCCTCCTCTCCTTCGAGCAAGCCGAGCCCCGAGCGCTCGCAAGGCCCGAGCCCACTGCATCGACCTCGACCGAACCGCCATCGCCGGAGATCCCCTTCAACACCGTCGTCGCTCCGGTCCGTCCCCGGCCGCACCAAGGGCTTCGTCGAACTCCTCGTGAGCTTAGCCATCTTCCCCTCCCTCCTTTTCATGCTCCCGAGCCGTGTAGCGACCTCCCGGAGCTCAACCGCACCCACCACCATGGAGCTCGTCGCCGACGTGATCCCGGTCACCCTCCGGCCACTCCACGGTGTCCATCATGCTCACCGCGTCACGTAGCACCTAACTAGTTACTCCCCGCACCTCACCGACCCCTCTTGCGTCAAGTTCGACTTCGGCCTAACTCCGACGACCGCCAAAGTCGTCGCCGGCACCAACTCCGGCCACCCCGACCCCAACGGACTCCACCAAGAGCTGCGGCTCATCCTCAGCTCCACTCCGATGGTCTCCGCGACCCATTTGGTGGCCGAAACGGCCAAAACCACTTCCGCCGCCGCATCGGGCTCGCCGGCGGCTAAACGCCGGTGCAGCCGACCCGGGTTTGACCACGGGTGGGCCCTGGTTGACTCTCCAGAGTCGATGATAGGTGGGGCCCAGCCCTGTTAACTAATTAGGATTAGTTTAAATTAATTTAGTTTAATTAATCACACTGACACGCGGGACCCACTATCAGGTTTGACCCGGACGTGTCCCGTTGACCTGCTGACGTCACACTGACGTCAGGCTGATGCAGTAATTGATTTTCTGGAATTAATCTAATATAGGAAATTCCAGAATATAGTTTAAACTTCAAAAATTCATAACTTTTATTCTGTAACTCCAAATCAGACAAATTATATATGAAAAATGATCAGAAAAATCCAATCTATCCATCTGTACTATTTTCATGCATGACTAAACAAGTTAACCTGATGTTTAATGCAGAACAAGGAAAAACACTTTAAAGGGCCATGTTTGAGTTTGAAATTTGAATCTTTGATTCAAATTGGTTCAAACCCTTCTGGTTTTAGTTGCATTAGCCCAACACACTCATATTGCCATGTTTCATGCATGCATCATATTGTTGCACATTGTTTGGTGATGGTTGTGTATCGGTGTTCTTGCGGCAGGTTCTGCCTCCGAGGAGTACCGTGATTACCCTAACGAAGAACCGTATCAGTGCATCGAACCATCAGGCAAGCAACCAACCATTTGATCATATCGATACAATCCCATGTTCTCGCTCCTGCTCTCTTTTACTGCATTAAGACAACGCGTTTCAAACTGCTGTGTGCTATGGTAGTTGAACCCACTTCCTCTGCATGACCTGTCATTGCCACAGTAACTAGATGAAACCCACTAGCATGTGTAGGAGTTGATTGAGCCATATGTATGTGTTGTTCCTACCTTGCTATGCCTGCTATGCTTAGAGTCGTGTCAGGTCTGGTTCATCTGGGTGATGGGCTAGAGTGAAATGATTATGTCGGTAATGAGAGTGGTGTGGTGAACACGATTTGGTAAAGGTATCGATGAGAGGCCATGTAGGAGTACATGGTGGGTTGTTTCATTGAAGCCGACCTTAAGCACTGAGATCTGTATGTGTGATTTAAGAATCAGCTACTACCATGCATTGGGCCCGAAACCAATGGACCCTCTCGGCTTCTTATTCACCCCAGTTCTCCATCCAGGAGTTGCAAGTAGTTTCTGGTGTTTGTAGCCTACTGGAGGCCGTGGACAGTGCTGACCGTAGGGGTGGGCTGTGATGCGGTAGGTACGTGGCCGGGAATACCGGGCACCCGTTAGGTGTCACGGACCCCTGTACACATCGTTCGGGGCCGTATGGGAAACCTCGGCCGGACTCCCTGCGGATGGAACCTGGATAGGCGATAAACCTGGATTGGAGACTTAGGTGATTAGGTAGGTCGTGGCCGACACCCACGTTGGGCTTCCGCTTGAAGGTTGCCGAGTACATGTCGTGTAAACGACGGTAAGTGGTGAGAGCGTGTATGAAGGAGTACACCCCTGCAGGGTTATCATGATCTATTCGAATAGCCGCGTCCGCGGTAAAGGACTACTTGGTTGCTTATACAGTTCATAGACAAGTAAATGGAAACTACTAAAAGCCTCAAGATAAGTGTGAGTGCCGAGGATGGCTCTCCCGTAGGAAGACGGAGGTGGATCCTCGGTAGTGTATTGAAGTGGTGAGTAGTGGACTCGTGTACGCAAAACCATTTCAAGTTGGAGTCTCATAGGATAGTCTAGCCAAGAGTCAAAGCTGGCTTGCTGCAATAACTCCACCAACCCTTCTTGATAATGTGCATGTATGTAGGATCTGATGTAAGTCTTGCTGAGTACCTTTGTACTCATGTTGCTATAATTTACATTTTTACAGAAGACGCTGCAACCCCTTCTGATGGGTTCTTCGTAGACGTTGACATCAATGAGTAGGCTAAGGCCCAGGTGGTGATCCTGAGCTTGTGAAGGACCACGTAGTATAGCTAGGCTTTCCAAGCCTCTTTTATTTTACTTGTTGTCTGTACCCAGACAAGCTACTTCCGCTGCTGGTTTGTATGACTGTATGACTTGAATGCTGGGTCGTGTGACCCGTATCTATGTGTATGCTATGTATGGCTCTCTGAGCCTTAAATAAAGTACTTGTGTCGTAGAGTCATGTTGTGATGCCATGTTGTATTTGCACATATCGAGCATGTTGTGTGTATGTTATTGAAATGCTTGGTATGTGTGGGATCTGACTATCTAGTTGTTTATCTTTAGTAGCCTCTCTTACCGGGAAATGTCTCCTAGTGTTACCACTGAGCCTTGGTAGCTTGCTACTGCTCTGGAACACTTAGGCTGGCCGGCATGTGTCCTTCTTCGTTCCTGTGTCTGTCCCTTCGGGGAAATGTCACGCATTGAGTACCGGAGTCCTGTTAGCCCGCTACAGCCCGGTTTACCGGAGTCCTGCTAGCCCAGTGCTACAGCCCGGACCCACTTGCTGATGACCGACACGTTCGAAGCTGGGTCATGGATGCCTGTCCCTGTAGGTCTGTGCCACTTTGGGCTTACGACTAGTCATGTCAGCCCGGGCTCCTTATCATATGGATGCTAGCGACACTATCATATACGTGAGCCAAAAGGCGCAAACGGTCCCGGGCAAAGGTAAGGCGACACCCGTGGGTATACCGTGCGTGAGGCCGCAAAGTGATATGAGGTGTTACAAGCTAGATCGATGTGACATCGAGTCGGGGTCCTGACAGCGTTGGCATCAGAGCCGGACTGCCTGTAGGTTCTCCAAGCCAAACTGGTCGATGTTGAGTCTAGAAATTCTTTAATTATATGTAGGGGAATTGTTTGTGGGTTGGAACGTAAGGTTCTTTTTACTCCTTTATCTTATGACATTCTGATCTGAGTCAGTCTATTCTTCCACCGGGGGTTAAGGAATTAGGATCTATTCTCTCTATCAGGATCACGTGTTACTAATCAGTAGTACCTTATAGGTTTGATGGATACAGGCCTAGTTCAGTTCTACTACCACATTATGTTGTTAGGATGGATTCAGAACTTTGATATGATGATGTTGAGTGTGTATGAAATCCTTTGTCAAATGTCTCAAAATCCTTCTTGAGCATTTACAGCTGTTATGCTGCCAAAATTTTGCTAGGAATTCTAATGCCTTTGCATTATGATTGTGCTTTCAGATGGCCACTCGCGACCTCAATCAAGTGGTTCACCTGACTCGATGCGTAGATGTACCCGGTCATACTGCCATGTTGGTCAGGGTAATGACTGAGGCTGGATACCGTTGGTATCCTGAGTACACGGTCGAAGAGCAATTTCGAGACTTTAATCAAAGCCAGTATCTCTGCACTGTCAGGATATTTCCATCTTATCCTGGATCCACCGAGCCCCTTCACTGCTCCTATGGACTCGGGGTTACTATTGAGATGGCTGTGCAGGACGCCGCCTACTCTATGATGACCATCATGCGAGTCAGGTCTGGCCTATTTCGGGACTCTGATTTCCGGTATATGCCAGGATCACTTCCGGGAGCACAAGGGTATCTCCAGGCTATCTATGCTGACCCCACTCAGGAGGATTCACGGACTCGCACCACTGCTGAGATGATCGAGGATAAGGACCGTGAAAATCGGGCCTTGAGGCTAGAGCTTTTCAATACCCATGCTGACCATTGGGCCACGTTGACTCGGTTTGCACCGGCGGTGCAAGCTGGATATTCGGATATGCGCGATCTCTATCCTGTGAGATCTGCTCTGCCAGACGTGATGAGTTGGCGTGATGTAGGAGGCATCACCCCACCTCGTGGTCCCCGCAGGCCACCGTCTGTTGGTCCAAGACCTCATCCTAGCCCCTATGGTCCACAAGCTCCGCGAGATCGTCTGTTTCCGGATGATCATGTTGAGCTTCCAGGCTATGGAGGTGACTTCTACGAGGACTACTACGGATCGGTCTGAGTTAGTGGTAGTATCACTAGTTCGTACCAGCTGTGTCGTTTATCGTCCTGCGTGACTCGTGGGATATGACCTAGTTTGTACCACTTCCGGAGGTGTAAAAAATAATGTATAGGAGCTTGGGATGCCTCCGATGAGATGTAATCCTCTTATCACCGTAATAGTACTTTGTTTGGTCTTGTACTAAACCCTGTATGGTGTGTATGACGATGGAATAAAGAAGCAGTTTCTGTATCTACCATGTCATACGGATGATCATCTTGCATTCCGAGTTATTCCTTACATTCTGTATCCTATGTCGGAATTTTATCATTCTGACTAAATCATTGTCTGGTTTACCTAGGATGGTCAACACGCGCACTAACCCTGCTCCTCAAGAGCAGGCCGAAGGCAGTGAAGTCAGGAATGCAAATCTGCCTCATCCTCCTTCCCTAGCCGAGGTTATGATGGAAGCTGAGAGAAACAAGCGGGAGACCAACCGTTTGTTGGAGCGTATTGAACAGAACATAGCACACCATCAGAGGACTAACGTGGTGTCACTCTGTGATTTCAGCAAGTTACATCCACCCACGTTCCACCACTCCGTCGAGCCTCTCGACGCTGATGACTGGCTTCGCAGTATCTCTCACAAACTGCGTTCCGCGTTAGTAGCTGAGGCTGACAAGGTCACCTTTGCTGCATATCATCTTGAAGGCCCCGCCAGTCTCTGGTGGGAGAATTATGGAGCTATGCGCCCAGCGGGCCATGTCACTACTTGGGCTGAATTCAGTGAGACTTTCCGTGAACATCACATTCCAGAGGGTCTCATGGACCGTAAACGTGAGGAATTTTGCAATTTCACCCAAGGCCGACTCTCTGTGGATGCTTACAGCAGGGAGTTTGGTAACCTCGCACGATATGCAACTGAGGAAGTTTCTACTGATGCTAAGAAGCAAGCAAGGTTCCGTAAGGGACTTAGTCCTGAGCTTCGCCGCGACCTCCGTCTGCATGAGTGCACATCTTTTCAGAAGCTTGTTAACAAGGCCATCAGTGCTGAGACTGGTCAGACTGATTATGACGCAACACGCAAGCATGGCCGTGACGTGGGTTCCTCATCCGGTGCTGGTCCTCAGAAGCGCCGCGTGTGGGTGCCCAACACTGCCCTGCCACCCAGGTTCACACTGAGGCCATCCTTCCAGGCGCCTCGCCCCGTTCAACAGTCTGCACCAGCCAAGCCCTTTGGTGGTCCAATCAACAGTGCTCCTCCACGTACCAGTTCTGTGACTTGTTTCAAGTGTGGGGAATCTGGCCACTATATGCGTGAGTGTCCCCAGACCAATCCCAACCAACCTGCTAAAGCTGTTGGCCGTGGCAAGCCGACAGGGAAAGTGTTCCACGCCAAGCCGGCCACCGCTACACGTGGCCATGTCAACTGTATCTCTGCCGAAGAAGCTCAAGAGGATCCCAACGTCGTTCTCGGTACGCTCCTTGTTAATTGCCACCCGGCATCTGTTCTTTTCGATACAGGAGCATCTCATTCATTTATATCCGAGAACTATGCTCGTTTGCATAACACCGCATTCTGTGATATGCCATCCACTATGGAAATTTCTACTCCCGGTTCTAGATGGCAAACCTCCAGGGTAAGTTATGGAAATGAAATCCAAGTCGACAGACTTGTTTTCCTTGCATCTTTGATAGCTCTCAAATTTTCAGATATTAATATCATTTTGGGTATGGACTGGATGTCAGCTCATCATGCCAAAATTGATTGCTTCTCTAGGACTGTTCAACTCACTCATCCTTCGGGGAAGATAGTCAATGTCTTGACCCGAATAGCCAAGCGATAGTTATATTCTCTTAACACCAGCCCTTTGCCCGACCTTGAGGACATTACGGTAGTCCGTGACTTCCCGGATGTCTTCCCAGAGGAATTGCCAGGTGTACCACCTGACAGGGATGTTGAGTTCGTAATAGACCTCATTCCAGGAACCGTTCCGATTGCTAGAAGACCCTATAAGATGGCACCACTAGAACTAGCCGAGCTTAAGAAACAACTCGATGAGTCCTTGAAAAAGGGTTTCATCCGACCTAGTTCATCTCCGTGGGCTTGGCCCGTCCTCTTCGTCAAGAAGAAGGATGGTACGGACCGGATGGTTGTAGATTATCGACCTGTCAATTTGGTCACAATCAAGAACAAATATCCGCTCCCCAGGATCAATGACCTGTATGATCAGCTCGCTGGATCCTCAATCTTCTCCAAAATGGATTTGAGGTTGGGCTACCATCAAATCAAAATCAGAAACGGGGACATCCCTAAAACGGCCTTTGTTACTCGTTATGGCCAATACGAGTACACCGTCATGTCCTTCGGTTTAACCAACGCTCCAGCCACCTTTTCTCGGTTAATGAACTCAATCTTCATGGAGTATTTGGATAAATTTGTCGTTGTTTACCTCGATGATATACTCATCTACTCCAAGAACGAGGAAGAACATGCCGAACATCTAAGGCTAGTGTTGAAGAAACTTCGAGAGCATCGCCTTTATGCCAAGTTTTCTAAATGTGAATTTTGGTTGTCAGAAGTGACCTATCTGGGTCATGTAATATCTGGTAAAGGTATTGCTATTAACCCTGAGCGAGTTCAAGCCGTCCTTGATTGGACTCCACCTGAATCGGTCAAGCAAGTTCGGAGTTTTCTGGGCTTAGCGAGCTATTGCCGTCGCTTTGTCGAAAATTTCTCTAAAGTTGCTAAACCTCTAACCGAACTCCTCAAGAAAGATAAGAAGTTCGAATGGACTCCACAATGTGAGCACAGCTTTCAGGAACTGAAAAGACGCCTGACTTCTGCTCCCGTACTGGTACCGCCAGATTTCTCTAAGGACTTTGTTATCTAGTGCGACGCCTCACGACAAGGACTAGGTTGCATCCTCATGCAAGATCGACACGTAATTGCTTATGCCTCACGGCAATTGCACCCACATGAGGAGAATTATCCTACTCATGATCTAGAGCTTGCAGCCGTAGTCTATGCACTTAAGACCTGGCGACATTACCTCCTCGGTAATCATTGCGAAATATTCACTGATCACCAAAGTCTGAAGTACATCTTCACCCAACCGGATTTGAATCTCAGGCAAAGACGTTGGGTTGAGTTGATCACAGATTTCGACTTAGGAATAACTTACACCCCAGGGAAAGCCAACGTCATGGCTGATGCGCTAAGTCGTAAATCTTATTGTAACAACCTGATGTTACAACAAAGTCAACCGCTTCTCCATGAGGAATTTCGGAAGCTTAACCTTCACATTGTTCCTCAAGGTTTTCTTTCCACCTTGGTGGCAAAACCTACCCTTACGGATCAGATCTTCAAAGCACAGAAGGTAGATCCGGGAATTTCCCGCATCAAGAGAAACATCAAGAAAGGAGTTGCAAATTGCTTCTCCATTGATGATCAAGGAGTCGTATACTTTGGGAATCGACTAGTGGTTCCCAAGGTGCGAAACCTGAGATGATTGATCCTTAAGGAAGCTCATGAATCTCCTCTCACTATTCATCCCGGTAGTACTAAGATGTATCAGGACCTACGCCAGAGGTTCTGGTGGACTAGGATGAAAAGAGAAATTGCTCAGTACATTGCTAATTGCGACGTCTGCCGTCGTGTAAAAGCAGAGCATCAACGGCCTGCTGGCACCCTTCAACCCTTAGCTATTCCTGAATGGAAATGGGATAAAATTGGTATGGATTTCATTACTGGTTTTCCCAGGACCAAGAGAGGGAATAATGCTATCTTCGTCGTTGTCGATCGTCTTTCCAAAGTGGCCCATTTCTTACCTGTTCGTGAGAGTATAACTGCTAGTCAGTTACCAGACTTATACATCTCCCGAATAGTGTCTCTCCATGGTGTTCCGTTGGAAATTAACTCGGATCGAGGAAGTCTGTTCACCTCTCGATTTTGGGAAAGTTTCCAAAATGCTATGGGAACCCGTCTCTCTTTTAGCACCGCTTTTCACCCTCAATCGAGTGGTCAGGTAGAACGCGTCAACCAGATCCTAGAAGACATGCTTCGAGCCTCTGTTATCTCATTCGGAATGGAGTGGGAGAAATGCCTTCCATTTAACGAATTTGCTTATAACAACAGCTATCAATCTAGCTTGGGTAAAGCCCCTTTTGAAGTTCTCTATGGACGACGTTGTCGAACACCCCTTAACTGGTCAGAAACTGGGGAAAGACAATTCTTTGGCCCGGATATGATTCAGGAAGCAGAAGAGCAAGTTTGCATCGTTCGTGAAAAGTTGAAAACAGCCCAATCTCGTCAAAAGAGTCAGTATGACCGAAAACATAGGGCTATGACTTTCGAGGTTGACGAGAAGGCTTACCTTCGGGTTACTCCTCTGAAGGGAACCCATCGTTTCGGTATCAAAGGCAAATTGGCTCCTCGTTACATTGGACCTTTTCGCATTCTCGCTAAACAAGGAGAAGTTGCCTACCAGTTGGAACTACCTCCGCATCTCTCCAGAGTCCATGATGTCTTCCACGTTTCTCAACTCAGGCGTTGCTTCTCGGATCCTATCTGTGGAGTGGACCACGAAACGCTTGATCTCCAAGATAATCTCACATATCGAGAGTACCCCATTCGTATCCTCGATCAGGCCGAGCGTACCACTCGACGTCATAATATCAAGTTTCTCAAAGTTCAATGGTCGCACCATTCTGAGGATGAAGCAACTTGGGAAAGGGAGGATCGTCTTCGACTCGAGTATCCCTCCCTCTTTCCGGAAGAACCCAAATCTCGGGACGAGATTCTTTTGAGTGGGGGTGAGTTGTCACACCCTAGCTAGTCATGCATTAGAGTGTTGCATCATGTTTATTCTTTCATCAGAAACCTGAAATGGGGATGACAGAACCCCCAGCCCCCTTTGAAACCAACTAGGGTTTACTAAAAACTTTTTCAATGAACCTGAAATGCCCTTCTAAAATGCCCACCATTTTTGTCTTGGTTCAGAACCTCTGCCAAAAGTGATGCACATTTTCCTAGGCCATCTTAGGGTTTTTGAATTAAATCATAAATATTTGAATTTGGGCATTTAAAATTATATAAAATATTTAAATGCTCAAATATCTCCAAACTAAAATGTTTCATGTTGGAAATAATCCAACTATGGACCAGGAGTGGTTTGGTGATTTTAGGAGTTGCCTAAGTATTTTTAATAATTCAACAAAGTTGCAGAAGTATTAAAAATACAGAAAACAGAGAAAAATGGAAAAACCTTACCTGGCGCCCAGCACCCGGCCCACCTGCTGGCCCAGCCCAGCGCCGCTCCAGCGAGCTGCTTGCCGGCCAGGCAGGCAGGCAGGTGCCCGACGGCGACCGCAGCGCGCGCCACGCAGCTGGCTGCCGCCCTGCTCCACCTCCTCGCCTCGGGGCTGGATGGATGAGCTCCACGCAGCGCCGTGAACCCGTAGGACATCTCCATTCTCCCCCAACATCTCTCTCTCGCGCTCCCCCGCCATGGCCGACGCCATCGCCGCCACCCCCTCGCCGTAGCCACGCCCTCCGTCGACCCCACGCCGTGCTGCCGTGTCCAGGAGCTCCGCTACCCTCCTCTCCTTCGAGCAAGCCGAGCCCCGAGCGCTCGCAAGGCCTGAGCCCACTGCATCGACCTCGACTGAACCGCCGTCGCCGGAGATCCCCTTCAACGCCGTCGTCGCTCCGGTCCGTCCCCGGCCGCACCAAGGGCTTCGTCGAACTCCTCGTGAGCTTAGCCATCTTCCCCTCCCTCCTTTTCTTGCTCCCGAGACATGTAGCGACCTCCCGGAGCTCAACCGCACCCACCACCGTGGAGCTCGTCGCCGACGTGCTCCTGGTCACCCTCCGGCCACTCCACGGTGTCCATCATGCTCACCGCGTCACGTAGCACCTAACTAGTTACTCCCCGCACCTCACCGACCCCTCTTGCATCAAGTTCGACTTCGGCCGAACTCCGGTGGCCGCCAAAGTCGTCGCCGGCGCCAACTCCGGCCACCCCGACCCCAACGGACTCCACCAAGAGCTGCGGCTCGTCCTCAGCTCCACTCCGATGGTCTCCGCAACCCATTTGGTGGCCGAAACGGCCAAAACCACTTCCGCTGCCGCGTCGGGCTCGCCGGCGGCTAAACGCCGGTGCAGCCGACCCGGGTTTGACCACGGGTGGGCCCTGGTTGACTCTCCTGAGTCGATGACAGGTGGGGCCCAGCCCTGTTAACTAATTAGGATTAGTTTAAATTAATTTAGTTTAATTAATCACATTGACACGCGGGACCCACTGTCAGGTTTGACCCGGACGTGTCCCGTTGACCTGCTGACGTCACACTGACGTCAGGCTGACGCAGTAATTGATTTTCTGGAATTAATCTAATATAGGAAATTCCAGAATATAGTTTAAACTTCAAAAATTCATAACTTTTATTCTGTAACTCCAAATCAGACAAATTATATATGAAAAATGATTAGAAAAATCCAATCTATCCATCTGTACTATTTTCATGCATGATTAAACAAGTTAACCTGATGTTTAATGCAGAACAAGGAAAAACACTTTAAAGGGCCATGTTTGAGTTTGAAATTTGAATCTTTGATTCAAATTGGTTCAAACCCTTCTGGTTTTAGTTGCATTAGCCCAACACACTCATATTGCCATGTTTCATGCATGCATCATATTGTTGCACATTGTTTGGTGATGGTTGTGTATCGGTGTTCTTGCGGCAGGTTCTGCCTCCGAGGAGTACCGTGATTACCCTAACGAAGAACCGTATCAGTGCATCGAACCATCAGGCAAGCAACCAACCATTTGATCATATCAATACAATCCCATGTTCTCGCTTCTGCTCTCTTTTACTGCATTAAGACAACGCGTTTCAAACTGCTGTGTGCTACGGTAGTTGAACCCACTTCCTCTGCATGACCTGTCATTGCCACAGTAACTAGATGAAACCCACTAGCATGTGTAGGAGTTGATTGAGCCATATGTATGTGTTGTTCCTACCTTGCTATGCCTGCTATGCTTAGAGTCGTGTGAGGTCTGGTTCATCTGGGTGATGGGCTAGAGTGAAATGATTATGTCGGTAATGAGAGTGGTGTGGTGAACACGATTTGGTAAAGGTATCGATGAGAGGCCATGTAGTAGTACATGGTGGGTTGTTTCATTGAAGCCGACCTTAAGCACTGAGATCTGTATGTGTGATTTAAGAATCAGCTACTACCATGCATTGGGCCCGAAACCAATGGACCCTCTCGGCTTCTTATTCACCCCAGTTCTCCGTCCAGGAGTTGCAAGTAGTTTCTGGTGTTTGTAGCCTACTGGAGGCCGTGGACAGCGCTGACCGTAGGGGTGGGCTGTGATGCGGTAGGTACGTGGCCGGGAATACCGGGCACCCGTTAGGTGTCACGGACCCCTGTACACATCGTTCGGGGCCGTATGGGAAACCTCGGCCGGACTCCCTGCGGATGGAACCTGGATAGGCGATAAACCTGGATTGGAGACTTAGGTGATTAGGTAGGTCGTGGCCGACACCCACATTGGGCTTCCGCTTGAAGGTTGCCGAGTACATGTCGTGTAAACGACGGTAAGTGGTGAGAGCGTGTATGAAGAAGTACACCCCTGCAGGGTTATCATGATCTATTCGAATAGCCGCGTCCGCGGTAAAGGACTACTTGGTTGCCTATACAGTTCATAGACAAGTAAATGGAAACTACTAAAAGCCTCAAGATAAGTGTGAGTGCCGAGGATGGCTCTCCCGTAGGAAGACGGAGGTGGATCCTCGATAGTGTATTGAAGTGGTGAGTAGTGGACTCGTGTACGCAAAACCATTTCAAGTTGGAGTCTCGTAGGATAGTCTAGCCAAGAGTCAAAGCTGGCTTGCTGCAATAACTCCACCAACCCTTCTTGATAATGTGCATGTATGTAGGATCTGATGTAAGTCTTGCTGAGTACCTTTGTACTCATGTTGCTATAATTTACATTTTTACAGAAGACGCTTCAACCCCTTCTGATGGGTTCTTTGTAGACGTTGACATCAATGAGTAGGCTAAGGCCCAGGTGGTGATCCTGAGCTTGTGAAGGACCACGTAGTATAGCTAGGCTTTCCAAGCCTCTTTTATTTTACTAGTTGTCTGTACCCAGACAAGCTACTTCCGCTGCTGGTTTGTATGACTGTATGACTTGAATGCTGGGTCGTGTGACCCGTATCTATGTGTATGCTATGTATGGCTCTCTGAGCCTTAAATAAAGTACTTGTGTCGTAGAGTCATGTTGTGATGCCATGTTGTATTTGCACATATCGAGCATATTGTGTGTATGTTATTGAAATGCTTGGTATGTGTGGGATCTGACTATCTAGTTGTTTATCTTTAGTAGCCTCTCTTACCGGGAAATGTCTCCTAGTGTTACCACTGAGCCTTGGTAGCTTGCTACTGCTCTGGAACACTTAGGCTGGCCGGCATGTGTCCTTCTTCGTTCCTGTGTCTGTCCCTTCGGGGAAATGTCACGCATTGAGTACCGGAGTCCTGTTAGCCCGCTACAGCCCGGTTTACCGGAGTCCTGCTAGCCCAGTGCTACAGCCCGGACCCACTTGCTGATGACCGACACGTTCGAAGCTGGGTCATGGATGCCTGTCCCTGTAGGTCTGTGCCACTTTGGGTTTACGACTAGTCATGTCAGCCCGGGCTCCTTATCATATGGATGCTAGCGACACTATCATATACGTGAGCCAAAAGGCGCAAACGGTCCCGGGCAAAGGTAAGGCGACACCGTGGGTATACCGTGCGTGAGGCCGCAAAGTGATATGAGGTGTTACAAGCTAGATCGATGTGACATCGAGTCGGGGTCCTGACAGTCCCGCTCGTCCTCGCCCCATTGACTTTTCGGAGTGGTATAATTCTGCTAAGTCCTTGATTTATTTTGTATTTTGGTCCCCTGTTCATCGCATCATAGCTTGCTGCATACTGCTCCGTTTAGTGCATATAGTATATCAAATTGTTCGCCATGAGATGCTCTACATTTAATTCCATTGTGACATGCTTGTTTGAGGTCATCTTGATGCCCGAATCATTGTTGCAAGAGTGCTATATGATGTTGTCTGCTGTCTATTAACAGAACATGTTCATTTGTCATTTTTGCCATGTTTGATGTGTGCATCCTATGAGGTTGATGTCTACATGTGTTTTGTGCGACATCATCCCATCATTACAGGGGTGTATTACATGTATTTTTGTTATCAATGTGGTGACTAGAACAAGCATGCAAACTAGGCTTCGTGATGTTGCTGATTTCAGTCCCTGTTCTGCTGTTATTTTATGCCATGTAAACTTGATGCTACAGAGAGATCCAAGCATATTTTGAGATACTTCACTAAGGATATTTTGAACATATGGTTATTATATATCCATTAATGCCCCTGTTTGCAATTATGGAGTAGTCTGGCATGTCATTTTCTGGCTCTACTTTTGCAATAAAATGTTTCCTGGCAGATTGTTTACATGTTATTCAATTTTCCCAAGGTTGTTGTAGTTGATCCTTGCATTCTATGAACTTGTTCTTGCATTGGTTAGTTTTATAAACATGCCTTATTGCTGATGCTATGCTTATCTTGTCATGCAATGATTTGTGGTGAGTGAATCAAGCTTGTAAAGTAGGGTACTTGCTGTTACTGTTTTGCTAGTCTGAATCTGTTATTTTGTGATGCTATGTAAACCTGCTGCTACAAGTCATTCTATGCATAATATGGAAATGTTCACTAAGGATGATTTGTTATACATGTCATGCTATATCCATCCATGCCCCTGGTTGCATTTATAGCTTGTTGTAGCTTGTTTTTATCTTGCTCCAAAGTTGCTAAATAATGTTGATGTCAGCCTGTTAACTTTAAGTTCAGTTTTGCCATGTGTTTTGCTAGTGATCCATGCCCCTATGAACTTGATATTGCCATGCTTAGCTTCACAAATATGTCATATTGCTGCTGGTTGCCTTAACATGCCATGTATTGCTCTGTGGTGAGTGGCACAAGCTCACCAACATGCCTACTTATTGTTGTTCCTGCCATGTTTGAATCTGTCATATCTTTTGCCATGTTTACATGGGTGCCATCATATCTTCTGATCATTTTTGGCTCATGGTCAGTAAAGGACTTTTGTTATATGCATTTAGTAGTATAATGCCATACCTTAAGTTTCTATGATATGTTCCTGTAGCATGTTGTTTGACAGCTCTAAACATTGCAACCTGATGTTACTTTCTGCTAAGTCTAAAACTGTTATTATTTGCAATCTCGCCATGTGTTTTTGAGCATGTTCTAGTAGTTTCTGGAGATAGCTCAGTGTTCATGTTTTGTTATGCTTTACCTGTAAATCATGTACATGCCTTTTGTTATCATGTTGAGCTGCTGTAGCATATTGTTTTGATGCTTACAATATGCCTAGTTGCTGTTTTGGGCAGATTGTTGTTATGTCTTGTTTGGAGTGTATGTGTTGCACCATTGCTCCGTTTTGAGTGTGCTCTGTATGAAACTTGCTTAAAATTGCATGTTGTTTCATATTATCATGTTGTATCCTTGTTTTGAGGTGTTTGCTTGATGTTTGGGTGCATTTTGCATCAATGCCATGTTTAACTTGTTTTGCTCATATCTTCTAGGCCGTAGCTCCAAATCTAATGAACTTTATATGTAACTTGACTAGAATCTCGTGTAGATCATCTTGGTGCATCTTAACTTGTTGTTTAACAACTTGAAAATAAGGTTTATTCAGATCTGGACCAATTTCGAAATTTGCGTATGAAGACTTACCGGAATTGTTATATGTTGATTCCGGCCTCATTTAAACTTGCTTTGATGTGTTGCTCTTGTATGCATCATCTGTTGCCATGAGTAGCTTCATGTAGCCTTGTCATGCATCATGCTTTGTTGTGCATCATGCCTTGTTCATGTGTGGTGTGTTTACTATGTTGTGTGCTACTTCTCGATAGTTCTCGTTTCGTTGCGATCGTGAGGATTCGTTCGTCTACGCTTGGTTTGTCTTCGTGGCTTCATCTTCTTCATGGACTCGTTCTTCTTCCTAGCGGGATTTCAGGCAAGATGACCGCTACCCTGGATCTCACTACTATCGTTGCTATGATAGTTGCTTCGTTCTATCGCTATGCTGCGTTACCTATCTTTTGCTCCTCAAGCCTCCCAAATTGCCATGAACCTCTAACCTTTGACACCCTTCCTAGAAAACCATTGCTTGGCTATGTTACTGCTTTGCTCAGCCCCTCTTATAGCATTGTTAGTTGCAGGTGAAGTTGAAGATTGCCCCATGATGGATAGGATTATGTTGGGATATCACAATATCTCTTATTTAATTAATGCATCTATATACTTGGTAAAGGGTGGAAGACTCGGCCTTATGCTTGGTGTTTTGTTCCACTCTTGCCGCCCTAGTTTCCGTCATACCGGTGTTATGTTCCCGGATTTTGCGTTCCTTACGCGGTTGGGTGATTTATGGGACCCCCTTGACAGTTCGCTTTGAATAAAACTCCTCCAGCAAGGCCCAACATTGGTTTTATTATTTGCCTCACCACCACCTACATTTCCCTTGGGAGTAATTAACCCAAGGGTCATCTTTATTTTAGCCCCCCCCCCCCGGGCCAGTGCTTGTCTAAGTGTTGGTCCGAACCGAGTAGACTGCGGGGCCCCCTCGGGGAAACTCGAGGTCTGGTTTTACTCGTAGGATGTCTCATCCGGTGTTGCCCTGAGAACGAGATATGTGCAGCTCCTATCGGGATTGTCGGCGCATCGGGCGGCTTTGCTGGTCTTGTTTTACCATTGTCGAAATGTCTTGTAAAATGGGATTCCGAGTCTGATCGGGTCTTCCTGGGAGAAGGTATATCCTTCGTTGATCGCGAGAGCTTATCATGGGCTAAGTTGGGACACCCCTGCAGGGTATAAACTTTCGAAAGCCGTGCCCGCGGTTATGTGGCAGATGGGAATTTGTTAATGTCCGGTTGTAGATAACTTGACACCAGATCCGAATTAAAACGCATCAACCGCGTGTGTAGCCGTGATGGTCTCTTTTCGGCAGAGTCCGGGAAGTGAACACAGTTTTTGGGTTATGTTTGACGTAACTAGGAGTTCAGGATCATCTCTTGATCATTGCTAGCTTCACGACCATTCCGTTTGCTCTCTTCTCGCTCTTATTTGTGTATGTTAGCCACCATATATGCTTAGTCGCTGCTGCAACCTCACCCCTTTACCCCTTCCTTTCCCATTAAAGCTTTGCTAGTCTTGATACCCATGGTAATGGGATTGCTGAGTCCTCGTGGCTCACAGATTACTACAACAACAGTTGCAGGTATAGGTTTATGCGATGATCATGACGCGAGAGCGATGTTTGCTTGTTTTGGAGTTCTTCTTCTGCTTCTTCTTCGATCAGGGATAGGTTCCAGGTCGGCAGCCTGGGCTAGCAGGGTGGATGTCGTTTGAGTTTCTGTTTGTGTTTCATCCGTAGTCAGATGATGCTCTTATGTATTGTGGTGTTGTATTCGTGTGGCATTGTATGCCTTTTGTACGTATCCCCATCTATTATGTAATGTTGATGTAATGATATCCACCTTGCAAAAGCGTTTCAATATGCGGTTCTATCCTTGGTGGGACCTTCGAGTCTCTTTAGGATAGTATCGCATATTGGGCGTCACATGGTTGGACAAGAGGGAAACGAAAACATGGTTGGTCTCGGAATGATCAACGAACGCAATGGAGAGAAGCGAGGAGCGGCAACTACGAGCGGATGCAAGTTATATGAAAACATGAGACGCAATGCGCATGATGCTATGAGATGAGATGAATGCCATGAACAAAATGCAAAACAAAAGACAAAAACCCAACCATGAAGGAAATATCATATCGCATCTCCGGAAAAGGCAGGAGTTGGAGTTACGAATATGGAAAGTTGTATCCGGGGAGTTACAACACTCCACCACTACGAGAGGATCTCGTCCTGAGATCTAGGATGGCACCGGAGGGAAAAGGAAGAGGAAGATAAGAGGTAAAACTAAGTTGCTTCTTTGACGAACGAGTGAAACCACTAATCTTGAGAGGTTGAGCAATTTAAAAGAAAGAGTACAACAGAGATGAACGAGATTGCAAACAATCTGTTAGAAAAAGGAACAAGGAGTACGACGAGAACCAAGAGGTTTACCGATAAGATAGATATTAAAACCACTCCGGTTAGAACTAGATAGAGAAGGAATAAGATTGATATAATTTGGGCAGCACTCCGACTAAAAGAAGGAGAACTAGATAAGATGAAAAGAACTTGAAGAGATGACACAACACTCCGGTTAAATGGATAAGCCTGAAAAGAACATGATCCTCACAATTCGAGATGATGAGTGAAGAGAGCAACATCACCATGCCCCCGGAAGAAAGAATAGAAGATAGATCATTGAAATAAAAGAATGGAGAAGAAAATGCCAACTTCTACCACAAATGAACTAGGAAAGCATCCTTGCAAAGTAGGATTTAACGAAGTTGTTGGAAAATCAACAACGAAAAGCACAAGCTTGTAGTGGGCTTATGGAAAACACCTCAAGACTATGAGGTGACAATCGGCCACTAATGGAAACCATTGATTTGATTGAGAGCACCAAAGAGATGAAAACTTCTTCCACCAAGAGGATAAAGAGCAAGCTTGGGTCATGCATAATCACCACAAATAGCAACAACCCTTAAGGAAAAGCTTTAGGTGAAAACTGACACAAGATAACTCCAACAAAGAAGTTGATTGGTCGAAAAGATCTCTTGAATGAAGAGAAAATGATGGATTTAAAATACCTCATTCTTGACAACATATGAATCATGAAACATGAAGGAAATTGTCAAGAGTGACATAACACCACCTCAAAAGATAAGGTAGAAAGAATTGCACTTTGGAATGCAAGATGAAGAATACTTGAGCTCCTCAAAACAAAACATGTGTTAAGCACCATGTTTATTTTTGAGTTTAGCTTGGCGGGTCATAACTTCAAGAGAAATCTTGAAGAACAATTGAAGAATGAAAAGAATCCTTAACGAATCACCATGTTGAGCCTTCATGAAGAACTCTGGATAGGAAATGATAACATAAAAGAATTGAAGGTTGAAGCAAACAAGATTGAAGCCTTGCAATGATATAGATGGAGCTTCATGACGAGACATCCAAGAAAACTTGGAACTCCGGAAAAGAAAGGTGAGCAACTTGAATCGAGGATATGATATCCTTAACAAACTCCAGAATAAGGTATTAAATCACCTTGAGGAAAACAAGAATAAGATTTATGTCATGCTTACCCTTCACCATCTTAAATTGATGACAAGCAGCAGATAGGCATGCTATTTATTCTCGTTGAAAGGATTAAGAGAGATATAACGCAAACTTGAATAAGGTCTTCAGCGAACCACCAGTAGGAATTGAAAAGAACGAATGAATTGATATGATAATCAAGGAAAAGAAATCTTGAATGAACCACCATAAGAATTAAAAATGAACGTAGCAAAGGCACAATTCACTGGGAAGAATTGGAAAACGAATGAAGATACTTGAGGGGATTTAGATACATGTGAACGAAGAGATCATGAGCTTATTAGAGAATACTTGAATGATGCACCGGTAGAATATGGAGAAGGAGAGCTAAAAGCTGAGAATGATTAAACCCGAAATGATGGCCTTCGTAGGAATAAAATGGAAAGAACTCACGAAATGCCCCGGGTGGTAAGAAAAAGAATTGTCACAATCAAAAACAATTATGGGGATGGAATGAAGCTAGAACCATGAATCTTGAAGAGAATGAAGCAAGATTCAAGAGAAATCTTTCTTCGGTCTTCAAATGTTGAGAATGAAGATGAGAACCACCATGAATTGTTGAGATACTCTGGGAGAATGAAAAACAAAGAGGTTGAGCCAACAATGAAAATTAATTTGAAATCGATCTTGGAAAACATTTGACTGATGAAATTTCATTCTTATGTCAAACTTTGAAAGGAATTTGAGAATAGCTCCGGGAAAATTAGGAGAGTCAGGTAAGATCCTGGAAAAGTCCTATGGGTTAGGGCCCACTCAAGAGAAACACTGTTGAAAAGATTTAAAGAAATATTGCACCCGTTGAATTAAATGGCTTGAATGATATAAGAGCCTCAAAATAACTTGAATGGATTGAGAATGGAAACACGAATCTTCTGAGATATCTTCAACACTCCGGATATGAACTGGGAGAGGTGAATAAATAAGAGAGCCTTGGATAAGAAATTCACATGGGAAGATATGTGAAACAAAAGGAAGAGATATGATCAACACCGAAGCTTGAAATTAATCCACCAGAGAAGAAAAATCACGAAGAATGATGAACTCAAAGCTCCATTAGGGTGTGTTTAGTTTCAGTCACGGAGTGGAACGGCATAGGTCGGACCCGTTCCTAGGCTTTGTTCCAGTGTTTGGTATATAGATGGAACGGAACCCACTCGTTCCCACGGAACGAATATACCTTGTAAATCCGGAACCGAGCGATACCTCCAAATCGGCCAGACCACGCGGAACGGGCGTCTGTTTCTCCTCCCCCGACTCGCACACACCCTTCAAATCTCAGCGCCGCCACTCCCCCGGCCCCAACTCCCACCTCTCTCCCTCTACGGCATCGGCTGTCCGTCTCGTCACCGTCGTCTCGCCTCCTGCTCGTCTTTCCCCCGCACAGCCGGCCATCTTCATCTCTACCAGCGCCACAAGGAGGAGAGGCCATCTTGCCGCGGACACATTCAGGCAAAGGAAGGAGGAGCGGCCGTCCGGTCGCAGGCACATCTGAGGGGCAGAAGCTGCTTGCTGTGCGGCGGCGGCGGCTAAGGAGGAGTGGAGCAGCGGCCATCCTGTCGCAGGCACATCTGCACAGCGGCAGCGGCTAAGGAGGAGTGCAGTAGCGACCAGTTCTGGTGGGCGGCGGCAGTGGAAGGAGCCGCAACGACAGAGGAACTGGCATGCGGCGGCTACGCCAAACTGAATCAGGCTCTGCTCCATCGTGCTCCTGCTCCCTCTTGCGATTTGTGCTTGTTCACGCCTTTGCAATTTGTGCATACGCCACCATTTATTGAGAATCCTTTCCATGTTTGTTTGTAAATAGATTATGTATAGATTATTGATGTCATTTTATTTGGCATGATTGTGAAGCAAAATACAAATAGTAGGTGATGAAAAAAATGTTTTTCTGATACTTAAATAAAATGCTTTCAAAATAAAATTAATGTTGCATATATTACTGGAAAAGCAAACATTAATTTGGAAAAAAAATCATTCCATTCCATTCCACCAACTAAACATGGAGATGTAACCGTTCCATTCCACCTAATGGTTGATACCAAACACAGAGATGGAACCATTCCATTCTTGTGGAATGGAACCATTACATTACATTCCAATTCCACTTGGTTCTTCAACCAAACATACCCTTAGTATCTTCCTGAGAATCATCGGATAAGAACATTGAAAGAAAAGAATGAAGAGACTTCCCACAAATAAAAGGATACATGGTTAAGAAATCTGAGTCCTTGAAGAAAAAGGGTGGGAGGGCGGGAAAACAAAGGCAACTTGGGGACGGATGAAACGGATACCGTTGAGAAAACTTAGAATTGATCTCACAAATGTTGAAATGATCGGATCCACTTGAAGAGAAGCACACCAGTTGGAATGAATTGACATGACAACCTCAGTGCTCAAGAAGGATTAGTACTCCCATAGAAATATGAGAACACCGTTTAGAAAAGGTATGGAATCAACACTTGACATTGAAGCAACTCAAATACCACAACTCAAAACAAAACAAAGGATTGGCTTGTAGAAATAAGCCGGAACAAACATATGATAGAGATTTCGTCCGAAGTTTTCATGGTGGGGCCCACACGGGCTCGATCGTACAGCACCATCATGTACAAGGCAGTGCACATGACATACGAAGTGTCCCCGAACCAGCATAGCCAAGGGCTCTTTAAGACACAACGAGGCCACTGTAAAAACAACCGTGGATAGGCGGACCACTAGACGTCGAACCCCAATCTCATATCATGCATCTGTCGGAAAGATATTCTAGGAGCTACTTGAATTCCCACCTATAAAACTCCCGAAACTTTCTGGTTATGCAATCTGGTGTTGGGGATACAGGGGAAGCAATATATCTCACCCAAACTAACAATCCCTACATCCAGCTGTATCCATCTGTCAACCCATAACCAAGAAAACTCCGGAAATCGTGTACCTCAACCTTCGAAAAGCATCCGCTATACGAGCTATGGCAATATTCCCGAACTCCCCAGTACTGGGTGGCGTCAACTTTATCTCACCAACAACTGCATAAAAGAGATTTTCGATGTCGGCAAAAACTCAGGTATTCCAGAACTGCAACGATAAAATTGTGACGACAACACCTCGGAGCTCAACTCCCCGGGACACGGCCACAACCCCTAAATGTCAGGAGGCACCAAGAACAATGTTCTCGTCACAAGACTATCGGAACGATCCCAAGATACTCGCGTGACCCTAAAAAAATTTGTGAAAAAATTGAGGAGAGGAAAGACAAAACATCTACGTCGAGAGTCCTCACCAGAGCAACGAAGGGGGCTGAGGAGTAAAAAGAATCAGACTCTCTGATATATATAATCCTAAGACTCAAAATAGTTTTCTTCTAGACTCAACAACGGCCAACAAACAAGGGGGCTCCTATGGTCGGTCGAGGCTCTGATACCAACTTGTCACGCCCAATATGCGATACTATCCTAAAGAGACACGAAGGTCCCACCAAGGATAGAACCGCATATTAACACGCTTTTGCAAGGTGGATATCATTACATCAACATTACATAATAGCTGGGGATACATACAAAAGGCATACAATGCCACACGAATACAACATCATCTTACATAAGAGCACCATCCGACTACGGATGAAACACAAGCAGAAACTCAAACGACATCCACCCTGCTAGCCCAGGCTGCCGACCTGGAACCTATCCCCTGATCGAAGAAGAAGCAGAAGAAGAACTCCAAAACAAGCAAACATCGCTCTCGCGTCATGATCATCGCATAACCTGTACCTACAATTGTTGTTGTAGTAATCTATGAGCCACGAGGACTCAGCAATCCCATTACCGTGGGTATCAAGACTAGCAAAGCTTAATGGGTAAGGAAGGGGTAAAGTGGTGAGGTTGCAGCAGCGACTAAGCATATATTGTGGCTAACATACGCAAATGAGAGCGAGAAGAGAAGCAACGGAACGGTCGTGAAGCTAGCAATGATCAAGAGGTGATCCTGAACTCCTACTTACGTCAAACATAACCCAAAAACAGTGTTCACTTCCCGGACTCCGCCGAAAAGAGACCATCACGGATACACATGTGGTTGATGCGTTTTAAATCGAATTTGGTGTCAAGTTATCTACAACCGGACATTAACAAATTCCCATCTGCCACATAACCACGGGCACGGCTCTCGAAAGTTTATACCCTGCAGGGGTGTCCCAACTTAGCCCATCACAAGATCTCGCAATCAACGAAGGATATTCCTTCTCCCAGGAAGACCCGATCAGTCTCAGAATCCCGGTTTACAAGACATTTCGACAATGGTAAAAGAAGACCAGCAAAGCCGCCCGATGCACCGACAATCCCGGTAGGAGCTGCACATATCTCGTTCTCAGGGCAACACCGGATGAGACTAGCTACGAGTAAAACGAGACCTCAAGTTTCCCCAAGGTGGCCCCGCAGGCAGCTTAGTTCGGACCAGCACTTAGAGAAGCACTGGCCCGGGGGGGCTAAAATAAATATGACCCTCGGGTTGGCCGACCCAAGGGAAGGGTATAGATGGTGGTGAGGCAAATCGTAAAACCAAGGTTGGGCCTTGCTGGAGGAGTTTTATTCAAAGCGAACTGTCAAGGGGGTCCCATAAATCACCCAACCGCGTAAGGAACGCAAAATCCGGGAACATAACACCGGTATGACGGAAACTAGGGCGGCAAGAGTGGAACAAAACACCAGGCATAAGGCCGAGTCTTCCACCCTTTACCAAGTATATAGATGCATTAATTAAATAAGAGATATTGTGATATCCCAACATCATCCTGTCCACCATGGAACAATCTTCAACTTCACCTGCAACTAACAACGCTATAAGAGGGGCTGAGCAAAAGCAGTAACATAACCAAACAACGGTTTGCTAGGAAGGGTGAAAAAGGTTAGAGGCTGATATGGCAAATTGGGAGGCTTGAAGAACAAGTGATAGGTAGCGCAGCAAAGCGATAGAACGAAGCAACTAGCATAGCAATGATAGTAATGAGATCCAAGGTGATGGTCATCTTGCCTGAAATCCCGCAAGGAAGAAGAATGAGTCCATGAAGAAGATGAAGCCACGAAGACGAACCAAGCGTAGACGAATGAACCCTCACGATCGCAACGAAACAAGAACTAACGAGAAGGAGCACAACCGGAAAGAAGAAAACACCACGGTAAACACACAAGCATAATCATGGCATGAAGCAAAATCAAGTATGACACATATCCGGTTTAAAGAGGCATGGCATGGCAAAGTGCAACAAACAATACTACAAGTTAAGTGGAGCTCAATATGCAACGAGTTGCATATTGACAAAACACCACATTGACATATTTAGTTCTCTCCTGTTTAAGCTACCCAACAATATTAAATGTTGTTAAACATGGCAAGAGGTGAAGCATAATTAAACTACCTATCTAGGCAAGTTTAAATGAGGCCGGAACAACAAACAACATTTCTGAAAAATCCTCATGTGCATATTTTAGATTTGGTACTGTTCTGCCCTAAAACATACTTTATTGTTGTTAAACAGGAAAATAAAGTGCAACAAGTTAAACTAGGCATTTTTCCACCCCATTTACATATAAAGTTTATTAAAATTGGAGCTACGGTTATTTAGTTATGAAATAAATCATTTTAGCATGGCATTTGAGAAAATTATCAAACATCATTTTAAACATTTCAAACATGGATGAAACTGGGATATTATGAAAGTACATGTAATTCCAAGCATTTTACATATTTAATTCATTTTAATCCGATGCACGGTTTGTGAGAAATTAAATGCATGAACATGAGGGATTTTCTGTAAATCTGCAAACTCCTGGAAAATTAGACAAATTCACAGATGCCAAAAAAACCTACACGGGCCGAAACTGATTGGCCCAACAGTGCATAGGGCAAACAGAGGCTAGGCTGAGGCTCACCAGAGGGCCTTGGGCCAGCGGATCTGGTGGGCTGGAGGGCTGAAGGGGCGCGGCTGGGCCTTGAGGCACTGCGGCTGGCATGGGTCGCAGGATGCAGGGGCGCGGTCAATGCTCAGAATGAGCAGCTGCTGCTCTCGTTTCTGAAGAACATAAGCAGAGCAGCAGGACCATGGCGATGGAGAGGAAGACGCAGGGGGGGTCCTGGCGACGGAATCGGCGGGAACCGGCCAGAACGGGCGGAACGGAGCACGGGAAGGCGCCAGGGTCCAAATCCGGCAAAGGGAGGCGCATACCGGGGCTCAGGTGCGGGGCACAGCCATCCATGGCGGCGGCGGTAGACTTGGGCGCGATGCTGATGGAGCAGCGCTGGGACTTGGCGCTGGAGGGCTTGCCGCGGCGGGACTTGGCCGAAGCACAGCGGGATCCGGGCAAGGGCGTCGGAGATGGCCGGATCCGGGCCAGTTCGGGTCGGGGAGGCGTCGACCTTCTGGTTCGAGGAGGAAGTGAGGCGCAGGTCTCGAACAACGACAACGGCGACAGGAGCTCTGGCAGGCAAGGGCGCGACTTGGGGAGGCGCAGAGGGAGGTCCGGCGAAGCAGGGATGGCGGCGCGCGGACCTGAAGCAGCCTGGGCCGAGGACGACGAGCTCGACAGCGCCATGGTTGGTCCTCTGCGAAGCAACAAGGGAGAGAGAGGTTAGAGATGAGCGAGGAGACGGAAACAGGAGGAGGGGCACGGACGGGGACTGCCTGGGTGTCGAGGTCGCCGGCGGGCTGGGTCGCCGGAGGGCGCGGCCTGGGGGGCGAGGCAGGGGGCTCGGGTAGAGGAGCAGATGGTCCTGGACGAGGGGAAGGTGGAGGCTGGTTGGTGGGTGGAGGAAACAAGGAGAAGGGGAATACCGAGGGGGATTTGGTGGAGTCGCGGCGACGATGAGATGGATGGGACAGCCTGCCCAAAATCTAGGGTTAAGCTGCTTATATAGCAGGTAGGATCATGTTAGGGTTAACTCGGTCCGTCCGATCGTAATCGGGCGGTCGAGAAAAAAAATAGGTAGGAAGTCCAAATAAGAAAACAAAGATGTTTTATAGATGTTAGGGGATGATTCGAATCCAACGGTCATGACCGTGCGATTCGGGTTTGGGGATGATTCGGACACGCGCGCGAGGGGACTGCGAGTTGGCAAGAGAGGTTAGGTGGTTGGACAAGAGGGAAACAAAAACATGGTTGGTCTCGGAACGGTCAACGAATGCAACGGAGAGAAGCGAGGAGCGGCAACTACGAGTGGATGCAAGTTTTATGAAAACATGCAGATGCAATGCGCATGATGCTATGAGATGAGCTGAATGCCATGAACAAAATGCAAAACAAAAGACAAAAACCCAACCATGAAGGAAATATCATATCGCATCTCCGAAAAAGGCAGGAGTTCGAGTTACGAATATGGAAAGTTGTATCCGGGGCATTACAAGCCCCCTCGTCCTGATGATGGTCCTCATTCCTTCTTGGTGGTGGTGGCAGAGGAGGAAGTCCTGCGTTGCCTTGCGGGCGATACTCACGAGGCTGATCTCTCCAAGCCCCTCGCGAGGCTGGTCCTGCCAGCGGCCCTCGCGAGGCCGGTCATGCCAACCTTGGCGAGGGCCACAGTTGTCCCATCATCCTCCACCTCTTGCTCCGCCTCGGTCGTAGCCCCGATCGTTGCGCTCGGGGCGTCGACCGACTCGGCCTTCTCGCACGGCCCTGAGCTCTTGGCATTCGTTGGTGTTGTGGCTATGGAGATCGTGGTACACACAGTACGGGCTGCCCTTGGACGAATCCGGCTGGTCCCTGACGCGCTTTGTGTCCGGCTCTGCTGCGAGCACAGCTGCCCCCTTGCGCTTCACATCCTTGGCCTTGGCTTTCTTCTCTTCTGAGTCTGCTGCTGGGAGCTCGAGAAGAGAGAGGCATCCCTCCTCATCCCTTGCGCACTTGGTCGCCAGGTTGAATAGCTCCAGAGACGTACACAGATCTACGTGGATCGCTAGCTCCTCCTTCATCTTGACGTCGCGGACGCCATCAGAGAACGCTGAGATGATGGCCTCCTCGGTCACCCTGGGAATCTTGAGACGAGCGTTGTTGAAGCACTGGATGTACTTCTACAAGGTCTCTCCAAGCTGCTGCTTGATGCGGCACAGGTCACTCATGGCCGGCGGACGGTCGCGCATGCCCTAGAAGTTGGCGATGAAGCGAGTGCGCATCTCGTCCTAGGAGGAGATCGTGCCAGGGGCCAGGTTCAGGAGCCAGGTGCGGGCGCCGTCCTTGAGTGCCATGGGAAACCAGTTCTCCATGACCTTTCCGTCTCCGTTAGCGGCTTCGATCCCCAGCTCGTAGAGCTATAGGAATTCCATGGGGTCTGCAGTGTCGTCGTAGCAAGGACGCGGGTCAGGCTTGAACTTGCCCGGCCAGGCGACACTGCGTAGCTCGGTGGTGAAGGCGCGGAAGCCTGCGGTGACCACCGGAGCTCTCTGCCGATGTGGGGCTTGCTCTAGGAGATTCCCGTGCGCAGCTGCCTGGAGCAGCGCGGGGTCTTGACATGCTGGCGCAGGGATGCGGTCATGGCGCGCCGGTGCCGGGAGCACGCGTGCACCTTCTTGGGGACGAGGGATTTCTTGGCAGCTCCTTTCTTGTCGCGCGGGCGCCGGACGTGGTGGATCTCGTCCTGGGGCCGCGCGCCTTGGAGCCAAGACGCCATCTTGGGGAGGAGGAGGCGGAGGCGCCTCCTGATCTGCGCCTCCTACGCAGGACGGAGGGTGAGGCAACGAGAGGGACGGCGTAGGGGAGCCCCCTGCGGCGCTGACGAGCTCGGTGATGTGAGTGAGCCACTCCTCGTAGAGGTCGTCGACGGGATGGTAGTGCAGGAGCTCACGCGCCAAGAGCAACGCGGCGTGCGCGTCCGTGGGGGCGCGACGGGCATGGGACGACGAACCAGCTGGAGTCAGCGACGGGGTGACGGTACGGCCTTCCCGCCGCACCGAAGGATGCAGCGACGAGGCCTGCTGCTTGTTCCCTGCCGGCCCGATGGCGACGTTGGCGGCAGGCGACGGGGAACGGCGGGGACACCCACCGACGGGAGCCGTCTGGGCGATGCGGGCGGCGAGAGCAAACCGATGCTCGGCGCGAGCCCGGCGAGCGTCAGCAATGGACACGACGGAAGATCGAACGCGGAACAGCGGAAGAAATATTTCGGCGCACTCCTACCTGGCGCCCCAAATGTCGGATGTTGGGTTCCGACAGACCATTAAGGTTCGAACTCTGGGCTGCACACGAAGATCTTTCCCCTACCGACCTACGTCCGATCGCCTCATGAGAATCTAAGCTAAAACGGTGAACAGCACAAGGGACACGAGATTTATACTGTTTCGGGCCACCGTTGTGGTGTAATACCCTACTCCAGTGTGTGGTGTGGTGGATTGCCTCAGGGGCTAATGATGAACAGTACAAGGGAAGAACAGCCTCGCGAGAGGTGTTCTTAAGCTGGTGCGATGAACTGCTTGGGTGAGTTTGATCGCCTCTTGGATGCCGAACCAGATGCCCCTATTCTGTGGTGGCTATTGATAACCCACAAGTGTAGGGGATCGCAACAGCTTTCGAGGGTAAAGTATTCAACCCA
Organism: Triticum aestivum; assembly: GCF_018294505.1. Classification (NCBI taxonomy): domain Eukaryota; kingdom Viridiplantae; phylum Streptophyta; class Magnoliopsida; order Poales; family Poaceae; genus Triticum; species Triticum aestivum. The sequence continues at coordinate 310,462,553 of NC_057801.1, forward strand.
AATTTATTGATTCAACACAAGGGGAGCCAAAGAATATTCTTGAGTATTAGCAGTTGAGTTGTCAATTCTACCACACCTGGATAACTTAGTATCTGCAGCAAAGTATTTAGCAGCAAAGTAGTATGATAATAAAGGTAACGGTAGCAAAAGTAATATTTTTGGGTTTGGTAGCGATTGTAACAATAGCAACGGAAAAGTAAATAAGTGAAGGACAATATTTGAAAAGCTCGTAGGCAATGGATCAGTGATGGATAATTATGCCGGATGTGATTCCTCATGTAATAGCTATAACATAGGGTGACACAGAACTAGCTCCAGTTCATCAATGTAATGTAGGCATGTATTCAGTATATAGTCATGCGTGCTTATGGAAAAGAACTTGCATGACATCTTTTGTTCTACCCTCCCGTGGCAGCGGGGTCCTAGCGGAAACTAAGGGATATTAAGGCCTCCTTTTAATAGAGAACTGGAACAAAGCATTAACACATAGTGAATACATGAACTCCTCAAACTACGGTCATCACTGAGAAGTATCCCGATTATTGTCACTTCGGGGTTGTCGGATCATAACACATAATAGGTGACTATAGACTTGCAAGATAGGATCAAGAACACACATATATTCATGAAAACATAATAGGTTCAGATCTGAAATCATGGCACTCGGGCCCTAGTGACAAGCATTAAGCATAGCAAAGTCATAGCACCATCAATCTCAGAACATAGTGGATACTAGGGATCAAACCCTAACAAAACTAACTTGATTACATGGTAAATCTCATCCAACCCATCACCGTCCAGCAAGCCTACGATGGAATTACTCACGCACGGCGATGAGCATCATGAAATTGGTGATGGAGGATGGTTGATGATGATGACGGCGACGAATCCCCCTCTCCGGAGCCCCGAACGGACTCCAGATCAGCCCTCCCGAGAGAGATTAGGGCTTGGCGGCGGCTCCGTATCGTAAAACACGCTGAAACTTTTTCTTTGATTTTTTTCTCCCCGAACGTGAATATATGGAGTTGGAGTTGAGGTCGGTGGAGGTCCAGGGGGCCCACGAGACAGGGGGCGCGCCCAGGGGGAGGGGGTGCTCCCCCCACCCTCGTGGACAGGGTGTGGGCCCCCTGGTCTTGATTCTTTCTCCAGTATTTTTTATATTTTCCAAAAAGTGCCTCCGTGGATTTTCAGGACATTCTGAGAACTTATCTTTTCTACACATAAAACAACATCATGGCAGTTCTGCTGAAAACAGCGTTAGTCCGGGTTAGTTTCATTCAAATCATGCAATTTAGAGTCCAAAACAAGGGCAAAAGTGTTTTGAAAAGTAGATACGTTGGAGACGTATCAACTCCCCCAAGCTTAAACCTTTGCTTGTCCTCAAGCAATTCAGTTGAGAAACTGAAAGTGATAAAGAAAAACTTTTACAAACTCTGTTTGCTCTTGTTGTTGTAAACATGCAAAGCCATCATTCAGGTTTCAACAAATATTATGAACTAACCATACTCACAATAACACCTAGGTCTCACAATTACTCATATCAATAACATAATCAGCTAGCGAGCCATAATAATAAAACTCGGATGACAACACTTTCTCAAAACAATCATAACATGATATAACAAAATGGAATCTCGCTAGCCCTTTCTGAGACTGCAAAACATAAATGCAGAGCACCTTTAAAGATTAAGGACTGACTAAACATTGTAATTCATGGTAAAAGAGATCCAGTCAAGTCTTACCCAATATAAATCAATAGTAATGAATGCAAATGATAGTGTGCTCTCCAGCGGGTGCTTTTTAATAAGAAGGGTGATGACATAACATAAAAGTAAATAGATAGGCCCTTCGCAGAGGGAAGCATGGATTTGTAGAGGTGCTAGAGCTTGATTTTAAAATAGAGGTTGAATAATATTTTGAGAGGCATACTTTTGTTGTCAACGCAACAACTATGAGATGGATGTATCTTCCATACTACATGCATTATAGGCAGTTCCCAAACAGAATGGTAAAGGTTTATACTCCCCCAACCACCAACAAGCATCAATCCATGGCTTGCTCGAAACAATGAGTGCCTCCAACTAACAACAGCCCTGGGAGAGTTTTGTTTAATTATTTTGATTTGCTTTGATCTTTTTGGATCATGGGACTGGGCATCTCGGTTACGGGCCCTTTCTCATGAATGAGGAGCGGAGTCCACTACTCTTGAGAATAACCCACCTAGCATGGAAGATATAGGAAGACCTAGTTGAAACATGAGCTGCTCGAGCATACAAAATAGAATTTCATTTGAAGGTTTGGAGTTTGGCACATACAAATTTACTTGGAACGGTAGGTAAATACCGCATATAGGAAGGTATAGTGGACTCATATGGAACAACTTTGGGGTTTAAGGAGTTTGGATGCACAAGCAGTATTCCCGCTTAGTAGAGGTGAAGGCTAGCAAAAGACTGGGAAGTGACCAACTAAGAGAGCGACAACAGTCATAAACATGCATTAAAATTAATTTACACCGATACAAGCATGAGTAGGATATAATCTACCATGAACATAAATATCATGAAGGCTATGTTGATTTGTTTCAACTACATGCATGAACATGTGCCAAGTCGAGTCACTCAATTTATTCAAAGGAGGATACCATCCCATCATACCACATCATAATCATTCTAATAGCATGTTGGCATGCAAGGTAAACCATTATAACTCATAGCTAATCAAGCATGGCACAAGCAACTATAATCTCTAAATTTCATTGCAAATATGTTTACCTCATAATAATCTGAATCAGAAACGATGAACTCATCATATTTACAAAAACAAGAGAGGTCGAGTTCATACCAGCTTTTCTTATCTCAGTAAGTCCATCATTCATCGTCATTATTGCCTTTCACTTGCACGAACGAACAATGTGTATAATAATAAGAGTGCATGTGCATTGGACTAAGCTAGAATCTGCAAGCATTCAACTCAAAAGAGAAGACAACGTAATATGGGCTCCAAGTTAAATAAACAATCATGCATATGAGAGCCAGTAAGCATTTTCAATATGGTCTTCTCGACCCCCAAAGGAAAGAAAAGAAAATAAAACTATTTACACGGGAAAGCTCCCAACAAGTAAAAAGAAGAACAAGAAATCTTTTTGGGTTTTGATTTTAATTTCTACTACAGGCAAAGAAATTAAACTAACTATTTTTTTTGGTTTTTCTTTAAGGTTTATCAAAACACACAAGAAGAAAACCAGAATAAGAAATTTAAACTAACATGGATAATACAATGAAAGAGTATGATGACCGACCACTAGTGTGTGAACATGAATGTGAAGTCGGTGCGAAATACGTACTCCCCCAAGCTTGGGCTTTTGGCCTAAGTTGGTCTAATACCAAGGACCGCCTGGCTGATATCCGTAGTTGTAGCTGGGGTCGTACCGAGATGCAGCGGCAACTGCCTCCTGAGCTGGGGCATGTGTTGGGAAACGTTGCAGAAAATAAAATTTTGTATGCTTCACCAAGATCAATCTATGGAGTCATCTAGCAACGAGAGAGAGGAGTGCATCTACATACCCTTGTAGATCGCGAGTGGAAGCGTTCAAGAGAACGAGGTTGAGGGAGTCGTACTCGTCGAGATCCAAATCACCGAAGATCCTAGTGCCGAACGGGCGGCACCTCCGCGTTCAACACACGTACGGTTGGGGAAGACGTCTCCTCCTTCTTGATCCAGCAAGGGGGAGGGAGAGACTGATGGAGATCCAGCAGCACAACGGCGTGGTGGTGGAAGTAGCAGCGATCTCGGCAGGGCTTCGCCAAGCTCAGCGAGAGGGAGAGGTGTTACGGAGGGAGAGGGAGGCGCCAGGAGCAGGGTTGCATAGCCCTCCCTCCCCCCTCTTTATATAGGGGCCCTGGGGGGCGCCGGCCCCCTAGAGATTGAATCTCAAGAGGGGCAGCGGCCAAGGGGGGGGACTTGCCCCCCAAGCCAAGTGGGGTGCCCCCCACCCCTAGGGTTTCCAACCCTATGCGCAGGGGGAGGCCCAAGGGGGGCGCACCAGCCCACCAGGGGCTGGTTCCCTTCCCTCTTCAGCCCACGGGGCCCTCCGGGATAGGTGGCCCCACCCGGTGGACCCCCGGGACCCTTCTGGTGGTCCCGGTACAATACTGGTGACCCCCGAAACTTTCCCGGTGGCCGAAACTGGACTTCCTATATATAAATCTTCACCTCCGGACCATTCTGGAACTCCTTGTGATGTTCGGGATCTCATCTGGGACTCCAAACAACTTTCGGGTTATCACATACTAATATCTCTACAACCCTAGCGTCACCGAACCTTAAGTGTGTAGACCCTACGGGTTCGGGAGACATGCAGACATGACCGAGACGACTCTCCGGCCAATAACCAACAGTGGAATCTGGATACCCATGTTAGCTCCCACATGTTCCACGATGATCTCATCGAATGAACCACGATGTCGAGGATTCAAGTAATCCCGTATACAATTCCCTTTGTCAATCGGTATGTTACTTGCCCGAGATTCGATCGTCAGTATCCCAATACCTCGTTCAATCTCATTACCAGCAAGTCACTTTACTCGTATCGTAATGCATGATCCTATGACCAAACACTTGGTCACATTGAGCTCATTATGATGATGCATTACCGAGTGGGCCCAGAGATACCTCTCCGTCATACGAAGTGACAAATCCCAGTCTCGATCCATGTCAACCCAACAGATACTTTCGGGGATACCTGTAGTATACCTTTATAGTCACCCAGTTACGTTGTGACGTTTGGTACACCCAAAGCACTCCTATGGCATCCGGGAGTTACATGATCTCATGGTCTAAGGAAATGATAATTGACATTGGAAAAGCTCTAGCAAACGAACTACACGATCTTGTGCTATGCTTAGGATTGGGTCTTGTGCATCACATCATTGTCCTAATGATGTGATCCCGTTATCAATGACATCCAGTGTCCATAGTCGGGAAACCATGACTATCTGTTGATCAACGAGCTAGTCAACTAGAGGCTCACTAGGGACATGTTATGGTCTATGTATTCACACATGTATTATGATTTCCGGATAACACAATTATAGCATGAATAATAGATAATTATCATGAACGAGGAAATATAATAATAACCATTTTATTATTGCCTCTAGGGCATATTTCCAACAGTCTCCCACTTGCACTAGAGTCAATAATCTAGTTACATTGTGATGAATTGAACACCCATGGAGTTCTGGTGTTTATCATGTTTTGCTCGCGGAAGAGGTTTAGTCAATGGATCTGTGACATTCAGATCCGTATGCACTTTGCAAATATCTATGTCTCCATCTTGAACATTTTCACAGATGGAGTTGAAGCGACGCTTGATGTGTCTGGTCTTCTTGTGAAACCTGGGCTCCTTGGCAAGGGCAATAGCTCCAGTGTTGTCACAGAAGAGAGTCATCGGCCCCGACGCATTGGGTATGACTCCTAGGTCGGTGATGAACTCCTTCATCCAGATTGCTTCATGCGCTGCCTCCGAGGCTGCCATGTACTCCGCTTCACATGTAGATCCCGCCACGACGCTTTGCTTGCAACTGCACCAGCTTACTGCCCCTCCATTCAAAATATACACGTATACGGTTTGTGACTTAGAGTCATCCAGATCTGTGTCGAAGCTAGCGTCGACGTAACCCTTTACGATGAGCTCTTCGTCACCTCCATAAACGAGAAACATGTCCTTAGTCCTTTTTAGGTACTTCGGGATATTCTTGACCGTTGTCCAGTGTTCCATGCCGGATTACTTTGGTACCTTCCTACCAAACTTACGGCAAGGTTTACATCAGGTCTGGTACACAGCATGGCATACATGATAGACCCTATGGCCGAGGCATAGGGGACGACACTCATCTTTTCTCTATCTTTTGTCGTGGTCGGACATTGAGCCGAGCTCAATTTAACACCTTGCAACACAGGCAAGAACCCCTTCTTGGACTGATCCATATTGAACTTCTTCAATATCTTATCAAGGTATGTGCTTTGTGAAAGACCTATGAGGCGTCTCGATCTATCTCTATAGATCTTGATGCCTAATATGTAAGCAGCTTCTCCAAGGTCCTTCATTGAAAAACACTTATTCAAGTAGGCCTTAATGCTGTCCAAAAGTTCTATATCATTTCCCATCAAAAGTATGTCATCCACATATAATATGAGAAATGCTACAGAGCTCCCACTCACTTTCTTGTAAACGCAGGCTTCTCCATAAGTCTGCATAAACCCAAACGCTTTGATCATTTCATTAAAGCGAATGTTCCAACTCCAAGATGCTTGCACCAGCCCATAGATGGAGCGCTGGAGCTTGCATACCTTGTTAGCATTCTTAGGATTGACAAAACCTTCCGGCTGCATCATATACAGTTCTTCCTTAAGATAGCCATTAAGGAATGCCGTTTTGACGTCCATTTGCCATATCTCATAATCATAGTATGCGGCAATTGCTAACATGATTCGGACGGACTTCAACTTTGCTACGAGAGAGAAAGTCTCATCGTAGTCAACCCCTTGAATTTGTCGATAACCCTTAGCGACAAGTCGAGCTTTATAGATGGTAACATTACCATCCGCGTCCGTCTTCTTCTTAAAGATCCATTTGTTTTCTATCGTTCGTCGATCCTCGGGCAAGTCTGTCAAAGTCCACACTTTGTTTTCATACATGGATCCTATCTCGGATTGCATGGCTTCAAGCCATTTGTTGGAATCTGGGCCCGCCATTGCTTCTTCATAGTTCAAAGGTTCACCATTGTCTAACAACATGATTTCTAGGACAGGGTTGCCATACCACTCTGGTGTGGAACATGTCCTTGTGGACCTACGAAGTTCAGTAGTAACTTGATCCGAAGTACCTTGATCATTATCATTAATTTCCACTCTAGTCGGTGCAGGCACCACATGAACATCTTCTCGAGATGCGCTACTTACCGGTTCAAGAGGTAGTACTTCATCAAGTTCCACTTTCCTCCCACTTACTTCTTTCGAGAGAAACTCTTTCTCCAGAAAGGACCCGTTCTTGGCAAGAAAGATCTTGCCTTCGAATGTGAGGTAGAAGGTATACCCAATGGTTTCCTTAGGGTATCCTATGACGACGCATTTTTTCGACTTGGGTTCAAGCTTTTTAGGTTGAAGTTTCTTGACAGAAGCATCGCATCCCCAAACTTTTAGAAATGACAACTTAGGTTTCTTCCCAAACCATAATTCATACGGTGTCGTCTCAACGGATTTAGACGGTGCCCTATTTAAAGTGAATGTAGTTGTCTCTAGAGCGTATCCCCAAAATGATAGCGGTAAATTGGTGAGTGAGATCATAGATCGCACCATATCCAATAGAGTGCGATTACGACGTTCGGACACACCGTTACGCTGAGGTGTTCCAGGCGGTGTGAGTTGTGAAACGATTCCACATTTCCTTAAGTGCATACCAAATTCGTGACTTAAATATTCTCCCCCATGATCTGATCGTAAGAATTTTATCTTTCGGTCACTTTGATTCTCTACCTCATTCTGAAATTCCTTGAACTTTTCAAAGGTCTCAGACTTGTGTTTCATCAAGTAGACAAACCCATATCTACTCAAGTCGTCAGTGAGAGTGAGAACATAACGATAGCCTCTGCGAGCCTCAATGCTCATTGGACCGCACACATCAGTATGTATGATTTCCAATAAGTTGGTTGCTCGCTCCATTGTTCCGGAGAATGGAGTCTTGGTCATTTTTCCCATAAGGCATGGTTCGCACGTGTCAAATGATGCGAAATCAAGAGACTCCAAAAGTCCATCTGTATGGAGCTTCTTCATGCGTTTGACACCAATGTGACCAAGGCGGCAGTGCCACAAGTATGTGGGACTATCGTCATCAACTTTACATCTTTTGGTATCCACACTATGAATATGTGTAACATCACGTTCGAGATTCATCAAGAATAAACCATTGACCAGCGGGGCATGACCATAAAACATATCTCTCATATAAATAGAACAACCATTATTCTCGGATTTAAATGAGTAGCCATCTCATATTAAACGAGATCCAGATACAATGTTCATGCTCAAAGCTGGCACTAAATAACAATTATTGAGGTTTAAAACTAATCCCGTAGGTAAATGTAGAGGTAGCGTGCCGATGGCGATCACATCGACCTGGGACCATTCCCGACACGCATCGTCACCTCGTCCTTCACCAGTCTCCGCTTATTCCGCAGTTCCTGTTTTGAGTTACAAATATGAGCAACCGCACCGGTATCAAATACCCAGGAGCTACTACGAGTACTGGTAAGGTACACATCAATTACATGTATATCACATATACCTTTAGTGTTGTCGGCCTTCTTGTCCACTAACTATTTGGGGCAGTTCCGCTTCCAGTGTCCCCTTCCCTTGCAATAAAAGCACTCAGTCTCAGGTTTGGGTCCATTCTTTGGCTTCTTCCTGGCAACTGGCTTACCGGGCACGGCAACTCCCATGCCGTCCTTCTTGAAGTTCCTCTTACCCTTGCCTTTCTTGAAACTAGTGGTTTTATTGACCATCAACACTTGATGTTCCTTTTTTATTTCCACCTTCGCTGATTTCAGCATTGAAAATACTTCAGGAATAGTTTTCACCATCCCCTGCATATTGTAGTTCATCACAAAGCTCTTGTAGCTAGGTGGGAGCAATTGTAGGATTCTGTCAATGACCGCCTCGTCCGGGAGGTTAATGTCCAGCAGGGACAAGCGGTTGTGCAACCCAGACATTTTGAGTATGTGCTCACTGATAGAACTATTTTCCTCCATCTTACAACTTTAGAACTTGTTGTAGACTTCATATCTCTCGACCCGGGCATGAGCTCGGAAAACCATTTTCAGCTCTTCGAACATCTCATATGCTCCGTGTTGCTCAAAACGCTTTTGGAGCCCCGGTTCCAAGCTGTAAAGCATGCCGCACTGAACAAGGGAGTAATCATCAGCACGCGACTGCCAAGCGTTCATAATGTCTTGGTTCTCTGGGATGGGTGCTTCACCTAGCGGTCCTTCTAGGACATATGCTTTCTTGGCAGCTATGAGGATGATCCTCAGGTTCTGGACCCAGTCCGTATAGTTGCTGCCATCATCTTTCAGCTTGGTTTTCTCTAGGAACGCGTTGAAGTTGAGGTTGACATGAGCGTTGGCCATTTGATCTACAAGACATTTTGCAAAGGTTTTTAGACTAAGTTCATGATAATTAAGTTCGTCTAATCAAATTATTTAATGAACTCCCACTCAGATTAGACATCCCTCTAGTCATCTAAGTGATACATGATCCGACTCAACTAGACCGTGTCTGATCATCACGTGAGACGGACTAGTCATTATCGGTGAACATCTCCATGTTGATCGTATCTTCCATACGACTCATGTTCGACCTTTCGGTCTCTTGTGTTCCGAGGCCATGTCTGTACATGCTAGGCTCGTCAAGTCAACCTAAGTGTTTTGCATGTGTAAATCTATCTTACACCCGTTGTATGTGGATGTTGGAATCTATCACACCCGATCATCACGTGGTGCTTCGAAACAACGAACTTTCACAACGGCAAACAGTTAGGGGGAACACTGTCGGGGAAACTGATCCACGAACACCTATGGGGCCGGTGGACCGAGCCCCTTTCGGTTCGGCAGGAGGCGGAGGTCGCACGAAGAGCGGATTGAGGCGAAGCACACGAGTAGTTTACCCAGCTTCGGAGCTCTCCGGAGAGATAACACTCCTACTGCTGCTTGTCTGATTGTATTGAGTTCTTGCTCGGGAGCGCTGAGTGCAATAGTACACACGAGCTCGAGCGTGAGTGTTTTCTGGTTTTGAACCGAACCCCCTCTATGTTGCGCATGGGCCTCCTTTTATATGCTTAAGGGGTCACCGGCAGGTGGCAAAGTAGACAAGGGTAAAAATGGAAAAAGAGGGGTGGTTGGTACAGCTACCTGTACAGTGTATCCTACCTAACCCTGACGGCAGGGGACAAAGGCATTAAATGCCCGTCTGCGTCGCCCAAACAGTGCAAAAAGGGACCGTCAGGGACGCCACCGCACGCCACGATGGCGATCTTGTCAGCGTCGCATGCCACCGTGCACCGCTGGCTGCACAGCCTCTCGCCACGCGCGCCTGGAAAGGCCCCCAGGGCGACACATTGGTGGATGTGCTGGAGCGCGGGTACAGAGTGGTTGCTTGCCGCGGCAAGCGCCTTGCCGCGGCCGTTGTCTTGCCGCGCCCGGAAGCTTGTCGCTCACCGGGCCTTGCCGGGACGCGTGGCGCATCGCGGCAAGTTCCTTGCGATGCCTTGGTTGGCCTTCCCGGCAAGCTCCTCTTTCCGGGGCCTTGTCTCCTTGACTTGAATACTTTGTTCTTGAATGGCTCCAAAGGAATCACGGAGGACCTTGGCGGTCACCCGGCAAGCCTTGCCGCGGGGCGCTGCAACTGCCCGTGCACAAGTTCGGGATACTAGGGTACCCCTACTCTAGTACACCGACAGGAGCCCCCGGGCCTGGGCCACACACGGTGCCGAGCGCTGTTGGGCCAGGCCTAAAATAGGGCACGGGCACACGCGGCCTGGGTCACGCCGTATCTTACTCCGTATCCACCGCGCCCTCCCCCAATGGCACGCGTCGAATGCGGCATCCTGGGAGAGATCGTGGGTGGTTTCTTTATTCGGAAGGACGAAACGTCCGCCCCCTCCCTCTTTATAAGCAGGGGAAACTGGGGCAGTTCACCCATCCTGCCGGTTGTTACTCCAATCTTCACAAATCTCCGCCGCTCCCCCCTTCTTCCCGAAGCTGAAAGAGAGGAGCGCTCCTCCCCCCATTGCCACCAGCACCACCAACGCCGCCGATCTCCCCCACCACCTTCGCCATGGCTCCGAAAGCCGACAAGGGGAAGGGCGTGAAATCGGTCGAGGCGCAGCGGCTCGCGGCGCTGCGGAAGGAGCGGGCCATCTTCCCCCCTCAGCTTGGCGCGAAGGAGCTGAGGGAGTACCACTACCTCTTCTGGTCGACGGAGACACGAGCGCATCCACGCACGAAGGTACTCCCGGCTGCCGCTTCGGAACTGGCTCCAAACGGGTATCCCTTCTTTGCGTTGTTCTTCTACTGCGGGCTCTGCCCGCCTTTCTCTGAATTCTTCTGTGACATCATGAACACCTACGGGTTCCGCCTCCTTGACTTCACTCCCAACGCCGTTCTGACCATGGCAGTTTTCGCACATCTCTGCAAAAACTTTGTCGGAGTCCATCCAAACGTAGCCCTTTTCCGCCACTTCTTTATGCCTCGGGTTGAGAGAGGGGAGCCTCTTGCCGGCAGGATCGCTTGGATCTCGAGAGTCGGCAAGAAGGAAGCTTATCTGGAGGGAGAGCTCCGCAGCAAGTGGGAGGAATGGAGAGCGGAGTGGTGCTGGATTGTCGAGGAGAACCCGCAGCCATTTACTGCCCTGCGCCAAGCCCCAATAGTGCGTGGTAATGATTGGAGCAACGTGGCCCCGGAAGACGACAGGCTGAAGATCGCTGTCACCCGGATCCTACGCCTCAGGCTTGCCGGGCTCACCGTAGGCGCCGTTGGCGCAGATTTTCTTCGCCGCCGCATCGCCCCCCTGCAGGAGAGGAGGAGAGCCGCCTGGGAGTTCCAGAACTTGGCGGATATCATGAGGCTGCGCCCGGGCCTCAACTTCAACTTCACCGTCCTGGAGCTGGACGCGATGCTCCTGGAACTGTTCAAGCGCGATCCTCAACATCCATTCATGTTGCCGAGGGGTGTCGTTCCGTTGTGCAACAACTCCTCGCTCGACCGCATCCACGCAATGATGCCGCTGTGCGACTTGCACGGAATCGTCCCGACTTGGCAAGAGCCTGCAGACGACGTCGTGCGGGATTTCTTTGACGGCTTGGTAGAAGTGCCTGTCCGCGCTGATGAGCAGAAGAGCCTCACCCGCGACACCACCGATGATGAGATGCCGCTCATCGCCACCAGGCTGGAAGAGGCGGCAGCAGCCGCTGCCGCGGGTGAGTTTGGATTCACCGTGGAGGAGGCAGAGGCAGCAGAGGCGGCAAGCCTTCCCGAGCGAGAGGAGTTCGCCGGCGAGGAAGAGCTCGCCGGGCCTGAAGCTGAGCCGAGCGAGCCCGGCGAGGGAGAGCTTGTCGGGCCCGAACCTTCAGACAGCTTGCCGCAGGCGGAGCCCCCAGCCCCGCCAAGAAGGCGTCTCCGCAAGGCCGCGGACGTAGCGGGGTGGGAGACGAGTCAACAGCCGCCGAGCCGCACGACACGCTCTACCACGTCAAGCACCGTTGCCGCGGGAGCGCCTCATGCCGCTGCGGCAACTGGAGCGGGGTCTTCCCGGTCCACTGCTACTGCTCCTGCCAAGCGGGCAAGGGAACCTACTCCTCCGCCTCGTCGCACCGGAAGCGAGCCGGACTTCGATCTCTCCGCACTCAGCTCCGACGAGGAAGAAGAAGAGTAAGATTCTTTGCTGTTCTTGTAGTTCTTCAATTTTGTTGCTTTGTCTTGTATCTGACTTGCTTTTACTCTGAACCTATTCCTTTTCAGGACGCTGGCCCAGAGAGCGGTGAAGAGAGCCAAGGCCCCGGTGATTGTCATCGAGGATGATCCCACCGCGACGGCAGAGGACATGTCCGAGACCACCTTGTCGGACCCGGCAACCATTCCCCAAAGCAGCCCCCAACGCAGCCCTCGGCGTAAGTATACGGTTTACTTCCTGCTGTCAGGCGCGCATAGGTGATCTTTCCTTGCTGATATCTGATTGCTGGTTTGTGCAGGAGCAGAGCAGCCTCACCAGGAGGGCCCGGAGGCCGCCCCCGAAATGCCATCTGCTTCTACTACACCGCCAAGGGAGGATTCCCCGGCAAGGGGGCGTTTTCCGGCAAGGGAGAATTCTCCGGCAAGGGGCAGTTCTTCGGCAAGGGAGAATTCTCCGGCAAGGGACAATTCTCCGGCAAGGGACGGCACCAGTGATCCTCCGGTGGTTGAGACCACGACTGCAAATCCTAGCACAGGTAATCCTTTTGCTTGAAAACTTCCCTTGGGTTCTTCTTCTTATTTTCTTTCTGGATGTTTGCTTGACTTTTCTCCCTTTTCCGTTCGTCAGATCCATCTGCCACGGAGCCGATGGAAACTGAAGGAGAAGCCGGCGCTGATGATCCCGCCGACGAAGAGGCCACCAAAGCTGCCGCCGCAGAAGCTGGCGAAGGATCCGGCGATCGCACTGACGGCCCCGAGGCCGCAGGAGCGCCAGGCGCTACGCCGACCGCCGATCCCTCCGCCGCTGCTGCAGTGCCAGGCTCCGAAGAGCCCCAGCCCAGTGCCTACTTGAAGGCCGGCAACGGCATCTTCATCAAGCTCCCCTAGGCGTTAAGCTCCAGGGCGCCGGTCGAAGGAGAAATCTTGGATGGAGAGGTGCTCGCCTCCGTTGGGTTGACGTTGGTCGATGCGCCAAGCAGCAGCAGCGACGAGTCTGAGGAGGAGCGGCTGCTGCGGAAACTGTTGTCGCTCTACCGCGCCCGACAAGCCAAGCTGGAATCCCGAGAAGCGCTTGTCGCGAGGGCGGGAGTGGACATTGAGAAGCGCGCGGAGGAGCTCCGGTGCCTCAGGTAGGAAGCTCTCTGATCTCTGGCCGAGGAGCAGGAGCAAGTCGCCGAGGAGCGGAAAGCCTCCCTCCTCGCGAAGGCTGAAGTTGAAGAGCAACAACAGCTCGCCGCCGAGAAGCTGTCTGCGCAGGAAGGTGAGCTGGCGCAGCGGAAGGTGAACCTCGACAGCCACGAGGAAGAGCTTGCCGCGCGTGAGCGAGCAATTGGCGGGGCTCTCAAGGAAGCAAAGGATGCTGCCGCAGCTGCCGAGGCCGCCAAGAAGGAGCTGGAGACGAAGGTAGCACAGCTGGAGGCTGATCTCAGGGCGAGTGGCGAGGAGCTTTCCGCTCTCAAGCGTGAGCGCGAGAAGGACGCTGCCGCTCATGGTGAGATGCAGGGTCTTCTCGCTGAGAGGAGCAAGGAGCTCAGCGCCGCCAAGGATTCCAATGCAGATCTCGAGTTGAAGCTGGCTACTTTGACTCAGACGCTGGACGGCGCCAGGGAGCGGGAGGTGGCCTTGTCGGAGAAGATCAAGGCCAACGAGGCGCTGCTGGCGAGTGCTGCTGCTGCCCAGGATACTTTTAGGGAGACTGTGGAGCACTGGACCGAGGGTCTTGTGAATGTTGCCGCAGCCATCGACGGGGAGCTGGCGCAGCTGGGGATGGAGGATCTCGGGTATTCCTCCGATGAGCACCTCCAACCCAGCACCAAGCTCAGCCTGTTCTTCAAGGGCGTGGCGACGGCCCTCCAGTGACTCCATGAGAAGATCCCAAAGCAGCTGGCCGATGAGTCGTGCAAGATCTATGCAGGAGCTCTTCAGAAGGTGCTGGTGAAGGTGGCCTTCCGCAACCCAGGCCTCAACCTCACCAACGTCCTCAAGTCCTTGCCGCCGGATGCTGATCTGGAAGCGCTCAAGGCCCTTGTCGCACCCATTGTGGACAAGGTGAGCGGGATCAAGAGGGTTGAGGGCGATCGCGTAGATTAGGCCGCCCGTTTTCTCTTTTTCTTGTCATTGTTGGTCATGTCCTGAGAACAATCTGTTAGAGCCGCGACAAGCTATCTTGTAATATAACTTTATTTTGGGTAGAGATTGCTATGTTATTTCCTTTACTCGATTCCTTCCTTTGTATGTTTTTGCCCTACGCTTTTAGGGAACTTGTCGGCGCAGGCACCTTAGCCGCGAGCGCTGAGTGCGGGACGTCAGCAGCCTGCCGGCGGTGTCGCTACCGGCAAGAAACCTTGTCGCAACTAGTCGCAGCTCACTTAAATTGTTGAGCGGACTCGAAACAAAGTAAGGGCGCAACTAGCTACGAGTTGGTTCCTCCGCGCATAGGTTTTCCATACAAAGTACGGTTGTTCGAGGAAGATAACTTAAAATTTTAAAACTGATTGCTCAAACTTTGGCAACTTAGCTTTTCTGTCGTTTGCTTTCCGGTAAGGCGAAACTTCCTTGAACGATGTCTGGTCCACACTTGTGTGCGAGGGAACCTTCCTTTCCTTTTTGAGAAAAAGAAAGAAGAGAAAATAAAGATATGGAGCCTTACGGCTCGTTATTGCTTACCGGGGGTAGGCGCTGCACAAAGTGTCAGATAACGCATGCAAAGAAAGTAGAAAGCATGATATTGACAAGATGTGCGGAGCACATGAGTTTTACTTATGCACGGGGTCTGCGCCCGACTTTGTACAAAGGATTACATGCAACATCGGCAAGACTTGCACAAAAGGTGGTTGCCGGAACAGGTTCCGACAACCGCGCCCTATGGGTAAAACTTACGAAGATGCTCAATGTTCCAGGAGTTGCTCACCGGAATGCCATCTTCGGTCTCAAGGTGGACAGCGCCAGGCCTAGTGACTCGTTTCACCCGATAAGGGCCTTCCCACTTTGGCGTCAACTTGTTGGAATTCTTGGCGGACTAAACGCGCCGAAGAACAAGGTCGCCTTCCTCGAAACTTCTGGCATTAACTTTGCGGCTATGGTAGCGGCGCAAATCTTGCTGGTATCGAGCAGCTCGTACAGCAGCCTGAAGACGGTCCTCCTCAAGGAGCAGCGCGTCATCTTGTCGCAGCTGCTCTTGCTCAAGCTCATCATAAGCGAGCACTCGAGGTGACCCGTATACGAGTTCCGTGGGGAGAACTACCTCTGCTCCATAAACTAGAGCGAAAGGTGTCTGGCCAGTGGCTCGATTTGGCGTCATCCTAATTGACCAAAGAACCACCGGCAGCTCCTCAATCCAGATCCTTTCGCACTTGCGCAGCCTGTCGAAAGTCCTGGTCTTGAGCCCGCGCAGCACTTCAGCATTTGCCCTCTCCGCTTGACCATTGCTTCTCGGATGAGCAACAGAAGCGAAGCAGACCTTGGCGCCAAGATCTTGGACGTACTGCATGAAGGTGCGGCTCGTGAATTGCGTGCCATTGTCGGTGATGATCCTATTAGGGACCCCGAAGTGGCAAACAATCGACCTGAAGAACTTGACTGCTGACTGTGCTGTCACCTTCCTCACTGCTTCCACTTCCGGCCACTTTGTGAACTTGTCGATTGCAACGTACAAGTACTCAAAGCCCCCAACAGCTCAGGGAAAGGGGCCGAGGATGTCGAGCCCCCAGACCGAAAATGGCCAGGATAAAGGGATCGTCTGGAGAGCTTGAGCTGGCTGGGGTATCTGCTTGGAAAGGAACTGGCACGCTTCACACTTGGTTACTTGTGCAGTTGCATCCTGGAGGGCTGTCGGCCAAAAGAAACCTTGCCGGAACGCTTTGCCGGCAAGTGCTCTTGCGCCAATGTGGTGGCCACATATGCCTCCATGTATCTCTGCCAACAGCTTTTGTCCGTCTTCCCGGTGAATACACTTCAATTTCACACCGTTGAGTCTTCTTCTGTACAGTGTGTTGTCGACAAACTGGTACATACTTGACTGCCGGGCTACTCTTTCCGCTTCTTCTTGCTCTTCGGGAAGTTCTCATGTGCCCATGCTGGAGCTTGCGGCTCGACAACAAGGACTAAAGGCACATCTGCTGCTGCGGGAACATCCGCTTCTATGGCAATAACCTGCGGCTCAGCCGGAGCTTGATGTTCCCCGGCAAGCTTGCCGGAGCAAAACTTGTCGGGAGCATCTGCTTCAATGGAACAAACCCTAGGGCTTGTCGGAGCAGACTGCTCCTCAGCACCCGTGGTGTTGATTTTGATGACCTTCTTGGCGGCGGCTTCGGGGAGCTCTGCTGGAAAATAGTCACCAGAAATCAACTTCCTCTTCTTGCTCTGTCCAGTTGATGGTGTTACGGATGGTTGAGTCAGCTTGAGCACAAAGATCCCTGGTTCCACGGGTAACCTAAGTGCAGCGCACTTCGACAGGCCATCGGCGATGTCATTCTGAGCTCTTGGAACATGTTCCATCTGTAGGCCGTCAAAGTGCTCTTCTAGCTTTCTCACTTCACCGACGTAAGCTTCCATCAATGGACTCTGATAATTCTTGTTCACTTGGCGGATGACAAGCTGTGAGTCACCCCTGACAATGAGCTTCTTGATCCCAAGGTCTGCTGCGATCCTCAGACCGGCAAGCAAACCTTAATACTCTGCGTTATTGTTCGTTGCTTGCTCCTTGGGAAAGAGCATCTGGACTATGTACTTGAGGTGCTCTTCGGTGGGTGCAACAAGTAGCACGCCCGCACCAGCGCCTTGCAGCGAGAAAGCACCATCAAAGTACATCAGCCACTCTTTGCTTGCCTCCTTGACGGGGATGCTCGTTTCCGGAATTTCTTCATCTTGTGTTGGCGTCCATTCTGCTATGAACTCTGCCAATGCTCTGCTTTGGATAGTTGAAGTGCTTTCAAACTTGAGGCCAAAGCTTGACCGTTCCAGTGCCCACTCGACAATCCTGCCTGTTGCCTCTGGATTCTGTAGTATCCTCTTCAGCGGAAAACGAGTGACGACTGTGATCTCATGTGCTTGGAAGTAATGGCGCAGCTTTCTCGAGGCCATGAGAAGGCCGAAAAGCAATTTCTGCACACCAGAGTACCTTGACCTAGCCCCCTGCAAAAGGGAACTGACAAAGTAAACTGGGCGCTGCACCATTCTTTTCTGCATCTTCTCACGCTCCTGCGCAGGTCCATCTTTGTCGGGACCAGAGCTTGCCGGTGAAGTCCCTTGCTTGTCGCTGGATGCATCTGCCGTGGTTGCTGGCTCATCATCTGCCTCCCTCTCCGCTACTAACGCAGCAGTAACCACTTGATTGGTTGCCGCTATATATAGCAGCAACTTCTCTTGTGGCTTAGGTGCGACAAGTGTTGGAGTGGAGGACAGGTATCTCTTCAAGTCCTGCAGCGCAGCCTCCGCCTCCGGAGTCCATTTCATTGGACCTGCCTTTTTCAAAATTTTGAAAAATGGCAGGGCGCACTCAGCAGACCTAGAGATAAACCTGCTGAGAGCAGCTACGCAACCGGCAAGTCTTCGTACATCCTTGACGCGCTTTGGTGCTTCAATCTGCTCAATGGCCTTGATCTTGTCTGGATTGGCTTCAATTCCCCGCTGAGACACAAAGAACCCGAGAAGCTTGCCGGAGGGGACTCCAAACACACATTTCTCGGGGTTAAGCTTGAGGTTGATCCTACGCAGATTTGCAAAGGTTTCGTCTAAATCTTGGATCAGAGTCGCCTTGTCCTTGCTCTTGACCACTATGTCATCCATGTAGGCTTCCACATTTCTGTGAATTTGCGGCTCAAAAGCGTCATGGACTACCCTTGCAAATGTTGAACCAGCATTCTTCAAACCGAAGGGCATCCGTACGAAACAGTATGTGCCACATGGGGTGATGAATGCGGTCTTCTCCTCATCCTCTTCTGCCATGAAGATTTGATGGTATCCTGAGTATGCATCAAGAAATGAAAGCAAGTCACATCCGGCCGTGGAGTCAACAATCTGGTCAATGCGCGGCAAGGAAAATGGGTCTTTGGGACAAGCTTTATTGACATCTGTAAAGTCGATACAAAGCCTCCATTTCCCGTTTGCCTTACGCATGACTACAGGATTGGCCAACCACGTAGGATGGAGCACTCCTCTGACAAGGCCTGCTGCTTCCAATTTCTTGATTTCTTCTGCGATGAATTCTTGGCACTCCACTGCCTATTTCCTGACTTTCTGCTTGACGGGCCGCACATGAGGACAGACGGCAAGATGGTGCTCGATTACTTTCCTGGGAACACCGGGGATGTCAGACGGTTGCCACGCAAACACGTCGACGTTCGCCCGCAGGAAAGTAACGAGCGCGCTTTCCTATTTAGGGTCGAGAGTGGCACTGATGGTGAAGGTACCACCAGTGCTGTCCTCCTTGGCGGACACCTTCTTGGTCTCTGGTGGAGCTGCCATTGTCTTCTTACTCTGGCCGGTGGAGCTCGATGGTGCGTCCTCGACGGTAGCGCAGCACTCCGAAGAGGTGCGCTTGCCGGAGTGGGCATCAGAACTCTTGCCGAACTTGATCTTCTTCTTCGCCCCGGGAGCTTCAACGGCAAGTGACTTGCGATCTGTTGCTGCTGCTGCTTCCCGGTAGATCTTGTCGGCGCAGATAAGAGCATCCTTCTTGTCACCAGGGACAGAGATGACACTTATCGGGCCTGTCATCTTCAGTATGTTGTATGCATAGTGAGAGGCTACCATGAATTGGGCGAGTGTTGGACGGCCTAGTATCCCATTGTAAGGTAATGGAAAATCAGCAACGTCAAAAGTGACCCTCTCTGTCCTGAAGTTCAACTCGCTGCCAAATGTCACCGGCAGCGTGATCTTTCTCTTCGGCTTGCTCCTTCCCGGATTGATTCCTTGGAATGTGTCGGTCTCTTCAAGCTCGCCATCAGGGATCTGGAGTTTCTGGAGTACCGCGGAGGAGATCAGGTTCAAGCCGGCCCCGCCGTCAACTAGCATCTTAGTGACCTTGAGGTTGCGGATAGTTGGTGAAACCAACATCGGCAAGCACCCGACCGCAGTTATGCGATCAGGGTGGTCCTCCATATCAAAGATGATAGGCGTGTTGGACCATTTCAGAGGCTTGCGTGACTCGATGGGTGGTTCTGCTGCATTGACTTCCCGCACCCACTGCTTGAGCTGGCGGTGTGAAGTATGCAGAGAAGCACCACCGTCAATGCAGAGGACCTCTGTGGCTTTCTGGAACTCCTGCTCATCGGTCTCGTCATCATCCATATCTTCATCATCGTCGTCATCTTCATCCTTATCGCGGCCGCGGGGAGGTCTGTCTCCTTGCCGCTGCTTGGCCTTGCCGTGGCGTCCTCCTCGGCCAGGACGTTTCTTGCCAGCTCCTCCAGCACCTTCCTGGGCTTTCTCCTTGTCGCGTCGCTCGTATTCAGCCTTTTGCTGCTCGACAAGCTGCTCGACCTTCTTGCAGCTCTGGAGGTCATGGCCCTTGGTGCGGTGGATCTTGCAGTAGTGCTTGTTGGAGTTGTCCTACTTGTCGGCGACTGCCACAGCCTGGTAGTTGGTGCCTACGGCAATCTCCTTGCCGGAGCTACCAGCTTTGGCTTTCTTGTCGGACTGCTCAACGACTAGCACCTCTTTGCCTTTCTTTTTCCTGTTGTTCCGCCGCCGGCTTCTCTTTGCCGGGGCAGTCTCCTCACTATCAGATCCTCCTGCTCCTATATTCTCTCCGGGAAGTTTCCTCCCTTCCTCAGCACGTGCACACTTGTCGGCCAGGGCATATAGCTCACTGATGTCTCTGATCTTGCACATCGCCATCTCCTCCCGCATCCTGCGGTTCCGCATGTTCTGATGGAACGCGCTGATTACCGCGGCGGGGTGGACATCTGGGATGTTGTGCTGTACACGGCTGAATCTCTGAATGTACTTACGCAGGGGTTCTCCTTCCTTCTGGGCGAGCAGATGAAGATCGCTCTCTTGGCCATGGGGCTTGTGGCCGCCTGTAAAGGCGCCGACAAACTGATGGCATAGATCTGCCCAGGAGGATATGGAGTTATCCGGCAAGTGCATGAGCCAGGATCTGACATTGGGCTTGAGCACCAGCGGGAAGTAGTTGGCAAGGATCTTGTCGTCCCACCCCCCGGCAGCTTGCACCGCGATGGTGTAGATGCTGAGGAACTCCGACGGATGCGACTTGCCGTCGTACTTCTCTGGCACGTCTGGCTTGAAATTCTTCGTGTTGGGCCACTAGACTTGCCGCAGCTCACGAGTGAACGCAGAGCAACCTACTGCATACGGCAAGTCACCTGGTTCCCCTGGCGCATGCATGTCGACAGGGGGCCCTGCGCGTTGGTAGGATTGGCGTCGCGCTTCTCTTTGGCGCTCGATGCGAGTACGAGCGTCTTCTTGTTGTCGTTCGTGAAGAACTTGGCACTGATTGCGACGAGCTCGTGGATCTGACGATGCGGTGGAGTCGCTGTCGAGGTTGATCCGGCGAGTCGGCGATCTTGGCCTTCGGGGTGGAGAGCGCATGGTGGTTGCACCCCCACCGGTTTCTTCGCCGTCGGCTCGTGCCTGGCGGTCCTGCCGCGGCAGCGATGCACTCGGCTGCCGCGGAGCGTCGCCGTTGGCGAAGCCGATGAGACTCTGAATGGTGGCCCTCCATCCGTCGATCTTGTCTTCCGTTGGAGGGTAATCCAGGAGCAATTGAGCTCGCGCCAAAGCTTCTGCTGGAGTGGTGGGTGGCAGTGGCGAACGGTGCGAGGAGCGGGATATGCTCGGACTTCTAACTATGTTAGAAGGAGCAGTATCCCGTCCACGCGACCGTGCCTCGCTCATGCCAGCATGTTGGCGTGCATGCTGGTCTTGAGCACCCCGAGATCCACCAGCTCAATCTTGGCCCAACAGTATGGTACTGCGAGTACCATGGCGCTGTCGGTCCTGCGCCTCCTGAGATGGGCGTGGAACATGTACGGAGGCCGAGGTCTGCGCAGCCTTGTCCTTGGACCTGGCAGCGTCGTGAGCTCCCTCGTCGATGTCCGTTCTTCCGCCGGCGTCTTCCCCACCACTCATTTGCTCCGGTGGTGGTGGGATTGACGTGGACGGAACAGCTGCCGTCGAAGTCTTCTTCTTCGGTGGTATGTTGATGAAGAAGATGAAGATCTAGCTCGTGTGCACGCCGGATCGGGTTCACACAACCTCGACGCCCCCTACCTGGCGCGCCAAAGATGTCGGAGAAACTGATCCATGAACACCTATGGGGCCGGCGGACCGGGCCCCTTTCGGTTCGGCGGGAGGCGGAGGTCGCAGAAGAGCGGATTGAGGCGAAGCACACGAGCAGTTTACCCAGCTTCAGAGCTCTCCGGAGAGATAACACTCCTACTGCTGCTTGTCTGATTGTATTGAGTTCTTGCTCAGGAGCGCTGAGTGCTACAGTACACACGAGCTCGAGCGTGAGTGTTTTCTGGTTTCGAACCGAACCCCCTCTATGTTGCGCATGGGCCTCCTTTTATATGCTTAAGGGGTCACCGGCAGGTGGCAAAGTAGACAAGGGTAAAAATGGAAAAAGAGGGGTGGTTGGTACAGCTACCTGTACAGTGTATCCTACCTAACCCTGACGGCAGGGGACAAAGGCATTAAATGCCCGTATGCGTCGCCCAAACAGTGCAAAAAGGGACCATCAGGGACGCCACCGCTCGCCACGATGGCGATCTTGTCAGCGTCGCATGCCACCGCACACCGCTGGCTGCACAGCCTCTCGCCACGCGCGCCTGGAAAGGCCCCCAGGGCGACATGTTGGTGGATGTGCTGGAGCGCGGGTACAGAGTGGTTGCCTGCCGCGGCAAGCGCCTTGCCGCGGCCGTTGTCTTGCCACGCCCGGAAGCTTGTCGCTCACCGGGCCTTGCCGTGACGCATGGCGCGTCACGGCAAGTTCCTTGCGATGCCTTGATTGGCCTTCCCGGCAAGCTCCTCTTGCCGGGGCCTTGTCTCCTTGACTTGAATACTTTGTTCTTGAATGGATCCAAAGGAATCACGGAGGATCTTGGCGGTCACCCGGCAAGCCTTGCCGCGGGGCACTGCAACTGCCTGTGCACAAGTTCGGGATACTAGGGTACCCCTACTCTAGTACACCGACAAACACTTTCTTGAAATTATTGTGAGGGGTCATCTTATTTACTACCGTCGTTCTAAGCAAATAAGATGCAAAAACCATGATAAACATCACATGCAATCAAATAGTGACATGATATGGCCAATATCATATTGCTCCTATGATCTCCATCTTCGGGGCGCCATGATCATCTTCGTAACCGGCATGACACCATGATCTCCATCATCATGATCTCCATCATCGTGTCTCCATGAAGTTGTTCGCCAACTATTACTTCTACTACTATGGCTAACGGTTTAGCAATAAAGTAAAGTAATTACATGGTGTTTATTCATTGACACGCAAGTCATACAATAATTAAGACAACTCCTATGGCTCATGCCGGTTGTCATACTCATTGACATGCAAGTCGTGATTCCTATTACAAGAACATGATCAATCTCATACATCACATATATTTCATTCATCACATCCTTTTGGCGATATCACATCACAAGGCATATGCTGCAAAAACAAGTTAGACGTTCTCTAATTGTTGTTGCATGTTTTTACGTGGCTGCTATAGGTTTCTAGCAAGAACATTTCTTACCTACGCCAAAACCACAACGTGATATGCCAATTTCTATTTAACCTTCATAAGGACCCTTTTCATCGAATCCGATCCGACTAAAGTGGGAGAGACAGACACCCGCTAGCCACCTTATGCAACTAGTGCATGTCAGTCGGTGGAACCTGTCTCACGTAAGCATACGTGTAAGGTCGGTTCGAGCCGCTTCATCCCACGATGCCGCAGAAACAAGATAAGACTAGTAGTGGCAAAAAAATTGACAACATCTACGCCCACAACAAGATTGTGTTTTACGCGTGCATAGAAACTATGCATAGACCTAGCTCATGATGCCACTATTGGGGAACGTTGCAGAAAAAAAAATCAACGCTTCACCAAGATCAATCTATGGAGTCATCTAGAAATGAGAGAGAGGAGTGCATCTACATACCCTTGTAGATCGCGAGCGGAAGCGTTCAAGAGAACGAGGTTGAGGGAGTCATACTCGTCGTGATCCAAATCACCGAAGATCCTAGTGCCGAACGGACGGCACCTCCGCATTCAACACACGTACGATTGGGGAAGACATCTCCTCCTTCTTGATCCAGCAAGGGGGAGGGAGAGGTTGATGGAGATCCAGCAGCACGACGGCGTGGTGGTGGAAGTAGCAGCGATCTCGGCAGGGCTTCGCCAAGCTCAGCGAGAGGGAGAGGTGTTACAGAGGGAGAGGGAGGCGCCAGGAGCAGGGTTGCGTAGCCCTCCCTCCCCCCCCCTCTTTATATAGGGGCCCTGGGGGAAGCCATCCCCCTAGAGATTGAATCTCAAGGGGGGGCGGCGGCCAAGGGGGGGGGGACTTGCCCCCCAAGCCAAGTGGGGCGCCCCCCACCCCTAGGGTTTCCAACCATAGGCGTAGGGGGAGGCCCAAGGGGGGTGCACCAGCCCACTAGGGGCTGGTTCCCTTCCCTCTTCAGCCCACGAGGCCCTCCGGGATAGGTGGCACCACCCGGTGGACCCCCGGGACCCTTCCGGTGGTCCCGGTACAATACCGGTGACCCCCGAAACTTTCCCGGTGGCCGAAACTGGACTTCCTATATATAAATCCTCACCTCCGGACCATTCCGGAACTCCTCGTGACGTCCAGGATCTCATCCGGGACTCTGAACAACTTTTGGGTTATGGCATACTAATATCTCTACAACCCTAGTGTCACCGAACCTTAAGTGTGTAGACCCTACGGGTTCGGGAGACATGCAGACATGACCGAGACGATTCTCCAGCCAATAACCAATAGCGGGATCTGGATACCCATGTTAGCTCCCACATGTTCCACGATGATCTCATCGAATGAACCAAGATGTCGAGGATTCAAGTAATCCCGTATACAATTCCCTTTGTCAATCGATACGTTACTTGCCCGCGATTCGGTCGTTAGTATCCCAATACCTCGTTCAATCTCGTTATTGGCAAGTCACTTTACTCTTACCATAATGCATGATCCCGTGACCAAACACTTGGTCACATTGAGCTCATTATGATGATGCATTATCGAGTGGGCCCAGAGATACCTCTCCGTCATACGGAGTGACAAATCCCAGTCTCGATCCGTGTCAACCCAACAGATACTTTCGGGGATACCTGTAGTATACCTTTATAGTCACCCAGTTACGTTGTGACGTTTGGTACACCCAAAGCACTCCTACGGCATTCGGGAGTTACACGATCTCATGGTCTAAGGAAATGATACTTGACATTGGAAGCTCTAGCAAACGAACTACACGATCTTGTGCTATGCTTAGGATTGGGTCTTGTCCATCACATCATTCTCCTAATGATGTGATCCCGTTATCAATGACATCCAATGTCCATAGTCAGGAAACCATGACTATCTGTTGATCAATGAGCTAGTCAACTAGAGGCTCACTAGGGACATGTTATGGTCTATGTATTCGCACATGTATTACAATTTCCGGATAACACAATTATAGCATGAATAATAGACAATTATCATGAACGAGGAAATATAATAATAACCATTTTATTATTGCCTCTAGGGCATATTTCCAACAGCATGTTGGCGAGCTGCCTCTGCTCTCCCCTCGTGTTCAGCTGCTTCCTCCTTGGTAACAACATATCTTCCTTTTGCCTGATAATCAAAAAGGAGAGGAGCAGGAAGAGTAACATGGACGACGTTGCGTCTATTATAGATTAGTCGATAATGGAGGAATTGTTCATTCCTCCTCAGAAATTGATGATTGGTCATAGCTTCATAATCCAAATAAACAGGAGGTATCATCATATCTCCCTCTCGTGGGGCTATACCAAGATAATTAGCCACACGGGTTGCATAAATTCCTCCAAATAAATCTCCCTTTCTACTATTATTCTGCAACCTACGTGCAACTATTGCCCCCAAGTTATAACCTTTATATCCTAACACAGCACTCTTGAGGACACACAGATCAGGGACACACATGTGACATGCTTTATCTTTACCATTAATGCATCTACCAATGAAGAGAGCAAAATAATGTATAGCAGGAAAATGAAATGCTATGTCCCTGGATTCTTCCGTAGTAATACTAGCAACGAAATCTCTAAATTCAGATTTGTGAGGATCATTAATATTACCCCACTACGGGAGTTTGCAAGCAGTTGTAAAATCCCCTAACTCCATGGTATAGGATGTATCATAAATATAAAATAGGACACAGTTATATTTAAACCCGCACAAAGGAATCAGTCAATTGATAGTACTGAGGACACTTATCTTGTAAGAAGTCCTCCAGCTCAGCATTACGCACAAACGCGTCAGATTCCTCCTTAAAGCCTGCTTCGACCATAAAATCATCGGATGGCCACTCACAAGCTCGTACATCCGCGTCCCTCGGTAATTCAACATCTTGCTCACGTATAGCAATCCTGGGGCCTTTCTTTACCGAGGAACCACCTTGATACATTCTCCTAGACATAATTCTTTTTTTGAAAAATTTCTAAAATTTTAGTAACTTCAAAATAAAAGTGAATAAAACTAAACAAGATTGGTAGCAACTACTCCTACAAGTGCCTGGAGCCTATGTCATGCATTAGAATTGCTTGGGACCTCATAAATTTAACATGCAAGCTCAATAACATGGTCACCTATGCAGCAAAAATTTGCAATGAATAAAGCACTAGAACAAAAACTAATTGGACCAATGGAGGAGTCACATACCAAGCAACAATCTCCCAAAGCAGCTTTGTGAATGGAGCTTTGAGCAAGGAGATCGAAAATCGCAGCAAAATGAGCTAGAACTCGTGCTTGAGCTGGATGGGGATTTTTTTGGGTAGAAGATGAAGTGTGTGGGTGCTGGTATAAGTGGAGGGGGGCCACCAGGGCCCACAAGACAGGAGGCGTGCCCAGGGGGGTGGGCGTTGCCTCCACTCTCGTGGCCTGGTGCTTGCCCCTCCTGCAGTGACTTCAGTGCCTAAAATCCCCAAATATTCCAAAAAAATTATACTAAATTTGCAGGGCATTTGGAGCACTTCTATTTTTAGGCTATTTTTTAATGCATAGATAATTCAGAAAACAGACAGATAATACTTTTTTTGCTTTAATTATTCTAAATTATAGAAAGTAAAAAGAGGGTATAGAAGGTTGTGCCTTCTAGTTTCATCCATCTCGTGATCATCAAAATGAATCCACTAACAAGGTTGATCAAGTCTTGTTAACAAACTCATTCAGAATAACACAGAACCGGAGAAATTTCGAATAACACTAAGTTACCTCAACGGGGATATGAAAATCCCCAATAATAAGAATATCATTTATTTTTCTTGACAGTAGGGAGAGGAAATTCAAACCTCCAATAATGATAGTTGGAACTTTTCCAATAGAATTGATGCTATGAACTTGAGATTGTTTCCTCGGAAAGTGTACCGTATGTTCATTACCATTAACATGAAAAGTGACATTGCCTTTGTTGCAATCAATAACAGCCCCTGCAGTATTCAGAAAAGGTCTACCAAGGATAATCGACATACTATCGTCCTCGGGAATATCAAGAATAACAAAGTCCGTTAAGATAGTGACATTTGCAACCACAACAGGCACATCCTCACAAATACCGATAGGTATAGCAGTTGATTTATCGGCCATTTGCAAAGATATTTCAGTAGGTGTTAACTTATTCAGTTCAAGTATACAATATAAAGAGAGAGGCATAACACTAACACCGGCTCCAAGATCGCATAAAGTAGTTCTAACATAATTTCTTTTAATGGAGCATGGTATAGTTGGTACACCCGGATCTCCAAGTTTCTTTGGTATTCCACCCTTAAAAGTGTAATTAGCAAGCATGGTGGGAATTTCAGCTTCCGGTATCTTTCTTTTGTTTGTGATGATATCCTTCATATACTTAGCATAAGGATTTACTTTAAGCATATCAATTAAGCGCATACGTAAGAAAATAGGTCTAATCATTTCAGCAAAGCGCTCAAAATCCTCATCATCCTTTGTCTTGGATGGTTTAGGAGGAAAGGACATGGGTTTCTGAACCCATGGTTCTCTTTCTCTACTGTGCTTCCTAGCAACAAAATCTCTCTTATCATAACATTGATTCTTTGATTGTGGGTTATCAGGATCAATAGCAGGTTCAATCTCTACTTCATTGTTTTTGCTAGGTTGAGCATCAACATGAACATTGTCATTAACATTATCACTAGGTTCATGTTCATCACCTGATTGTGTTTCAGCATCAGAAATAGAAATATCATTGGGATTCTCAGGTGTGTCTACAGTAGGTTCACTAGAAGCATGCAAAGTCCTATCATTTTTCTTTTTCTTCTTTTTGGAAGAACTAGGTGCCTTTAAATTGTTTCTTTGAGAATCTTGCTCGATTCTCTTAGGGTGGCCTTCGGGATACAAAGGATCCTGAGTCATTCTACCAGTTCTAGTAGCCACTCTAACAGCAACGTCATTTTTATTATTTAATTCATCAAGCAAATCATTTTGAGCTTTAAGTACTTGCTCAGCTTGAGTAGCAACCATAGACGCATATTTGCTAACGAGTTTGAGTTCACTTTTAACTCTAGCCATGTTATCGCTCACGCGTCCTATCTCGAAAGCATTATTCTTTAACTCTCTACCAACATAAGCATTAAAACTTTCTTGTCTAGCCATAAAGTCATCAAATTCATTTAAGCATGGGCTATGAAATTTAGTAGAGGGGATTTCAACTTTATCATATCTATAGAGAGAATTTACCTTTACTGCTTGTGTCGGGTTATCAAGACAATGTGGTTCTTCAACAGGCGGTATATTAAGACCATGTATTTCTTCAATAGGTGGTAAATTCTTAACATCTTCAGCTTTAATAGGCGGTATATTAAGACCATGTATTTCTTTGCCTCTTGCATATCTTCAGGACTGAGAAATAAAACACCTCTCTTCTTCGGAGTGGGTTTAGGAATAGGCTCAGAAGTTGGCTCAATTGGTTCAGGAATTGCCTCAGGAATTGGCTCGGGAAGAGTCCAATTATTTTCATTAGTCAACATATTATTCAATAGTAATTCAGCTTCGTCGACTGTTCTTTCCCTGAAAACACAACCAGCACAACTATCCAAGTAGTCCTTGGAAACATCGGTTAGTCCATTATAAAAGATGTCAAGTATTTCATTTTTCTTAAGAGGATGATCGGGCAAAGCATTAAATAATCGGAGAAGCCTCCCCCAAGCTTGCGGGAGACTCTCTTCTTTGATTTGCACAAAATTATATATTTCCCGCAAGGCAGCTTGTTTCTTATGAGCAAGGAAATATTTAGTAGAGAAGTAACAAATCATATCCTGGGGACTACGCACACAACCAGGAGCAAGAGAATTATACCAAGTCTTAGCATCACCCTTTAACGAGAATGGGAATATCTTAAGGATATAATAATAGCGAGATTCATCATCATGAGTAAACAGGGTAGCTATATCATTCAACTTGGTAAGATGTGCCACAACAGTTTCAGATTCGAGGCCATAAAAAGGATCAGATTCAACCAAAGTAATAATCTCAGGATCAACAGAGAATTCATAATCCTTATCAGTAACACAGATAGGTGAAGTAGCAAAAGCAGGGTTAGGTTTCATTCTAGCATTAAGAGACTGCTGCTTCCATTTAGCTAATAATTTTTTAAGATCATATCTATCATTCCAAGCAAAGATAGCTCTAGCAGCTTCTTCATTCATAACACAACCCTCAGGAACAATAGGCAATTCATAATCACTGGGAGAATTTTCATCATCACTATCATCAATAATAGCATCTTCAATAATTTCATTCCCCCTAACTCTAGCAAGTTGTTCATCAAGAAATTCACGTAATGGCAAAGTAGTATCACGCACAGAAGGTGTTTCATCATAAGTATAAATGCATAGCAGAAGTGGCATCATCAATAACATGTGACATATCAGAATTCATAGCAGTAGTGGGTTTCAGTGTCGCAAGCTTACTCAAAACAGAAGGAGAATCTAGTGCAGCGCTAGACGGTAGTTCCTTACCTCCCCTCGTAGTTGAGGGATAGATCGTAGTTTTCGCGTCTTTCAAGTTCTTCATAGTGATCAACAGATATAAATCCCAAGTGACTCAGAGAATAGAGCTATGCTCCCCGGCAACGGCGCCAGAAATTAGTCTTGATAACCCACAAGTGTAGGGGATCACAACAGCTTTTGAGGGTAAAGTACTCAACCCAAATTTATTGATTCGACACAAGGGGAGCCAAAGAATATTCTTGAGTATTAGCAGTTGAGTTGTCAATTCAACCAGACCTGGATAACTTAGTATCTGTAGCAAAGTATTTAGTAGCAAAGTAGTATGATAATAAAGGTAACGGTAGCAAAAGTAATATTTTTGGGTTTTGTAGTGATTGTAACAATAGCAACGGAAAAGTAAATAAGCGAAGCACAATATGTGAAAAGCTCGTAGGCAATGGATCAGTGCTGGATAATTATGACGGATGCAATTCCTCGTGTAATAGCTATAACATAGGGTGACACAGAACTAGCTCCAGTTCATCAATGTAATGTAGGCATGTATTCCGTATATAGTCATACGTGCTTATGGAAAAAGAACTTGCATGACATCTTTTGTCCTACCCTCCCGTGGTAGCGGGGTCCTAGCGGAAACTAAGGGATATTAAGGCCTCCTTTTAATAGAGAACCGGAACAAAGCATTAACATATAGTGAATACATGAACTCCTCAAACTACGGTCATCACCGAGAAGTATCCGGATTATTGTCACTTCGGGGTTGTCGGATCATAACACATAATAGGTGACTATAGACTTGCAAGATAGTATCAAGAACACACATATATTCATGAAAACATAATAGGTTTAGATCTGAAATCATGGCACTCGGGCCCTAGTGACAAGCATTAAGCATAGCAAAGTCATAGCAACATCAATCTCAGAACATAGTGGATACTAGGGATCAAACCCTAAAAAAACTAACTTGATTACATGGTAAATCTCATCCAACCCATCACCGTCCAGCAAGCCTATGATGGAATTACTCACGCACGGCGGTGAGCATCATGAAATTGGTGATGGAGGATGGTTGATGATGACGACGGCGATGAATCCCCCTGTCCGGAGCCTCGAACGGACTCCAGATCAGCCCTCCTAAGAGAGATTAGGGCTTGGTGGCGGCTCCGTATCGTAAAACGCGATGAAACTTTTTCCCTGATTTTTTCTCCCCGAACGTGAATATATGGAGTTGGAGTTGAGGTCGGTGGAGGTACAGGGGGGCCACAAGACAGGGGGCGCACCCAGGGGGAGGGGGCGCACCCCCCACCCTCGTGGACAGGGTATGGGCCCCCTGGTCTTGATTCTTTCGCCAGTATTTTTTATATTTTCCAGAAAGTGCCTCCGTGGATTTTTAGGACATTCCGAGAACTTTTCTTTTCTACACATAAAACAACATCATGGCAGTTCTGCTGAAAGCAGCGTCAGTCCGGGTTAGTTTCATTCAAATCATGCAAGTTAGAGTCCAAAACAAGGGCAAAAGTGTTTGGAAAAGTAGATACGTTGGAGACGTATCAGCTATCCCTATATATAGAGGCCCTGGGCCTCTTCCCAAATATTGAGCGGGAAGGGAGCCAACAACCGCCATTTCGAAGGGGAACATCTAGTACAAGCTATCCTGACTAAAGTTGGTCTTCGGCTGCCAAAGGCACTGGCGATGACGCCGTCCTGGGCTCCACGGTAACCTCCATCCTGCCGCTCCGCTGGTCTTGGTCTCGTTGCACTGAAATGGAAACCTTTGCATGATGCCTCGGTACTCCACGCATGTGCTTGCCCCCTTTGCACCAAAGAGGAAACCAGGACACAACGCAGGCCGGCACCTGCCTGGCGCCCGCCTGGTCCCAATCGTCATGGCTTGTGTCACGAGCACCTCGCGAGGTACCCTGCCTTGATCTCTCCGCCTCCTTGTGAGCCTGCCTGGCGAGACCGTTCCTGAAGAAGTCGTGTGTCGTCTGCCCCACGAGGCTTGGCCCCTCGCGAGGGTCTTGAGTCTTGTGCTGATGGAGATGGGTCGTACTGGGCCACCACTTGAGCCACGCCGCAGGCCGCAGGTAGGCAATCTGGGGACCCCCGTTCCCAAAACACCGACACCGAGGAAGAAAGTGAGCATGCCTCGCCTTCCACCAGGGACGTAAACCCGTCGACAGCATCTTCGAGCACCGCCACGACTTTAGGAAGCAAAGTAGCAGGGCTCTCCCTCGGGATCGTCACCACCACCTTTCCCAAGGGATCATCTCCAAAGAGCGACCTCTGGGCCTTGTGGAAGCGCGCCTCGAGGGAGGAGAGGGTGTCACGTTCCATGGCGGCCACTTTCTTGGCCTCGGACAGGGCCGCATGGGTTGCCTCCGCCTCCTCCCTTAGCTTCACCAGGCGATCACGCTCTCGAGCCTACTCTAAGGCCGCCCTTATCACCTCGACGTCCCGACTGGCGACGCCAGCCTCCTGGGCATTCATCTTCTCCTCGCGCTCCCGGAGCTGGCTGGCCTGGTTGGCTTGCTGGTCCTGGAGAGTCTTCAGATCAGCCTCCGCCACATGGCATCGGTTCTCAGCTTCTGTGGCCTCCCTCCGCGCTAGGTCGCGCACCGTGGCGGCCACCCCAAGTGCCTTCTGGGCCTCCTCCACAGAGTCCCAGGCCGTGTGAACAGACGCATCGGCCCTGAGCCAACCAGAGATCAACCCCAGGCGTCCTCGAGCCGAATGACAATTCGGGCCCTACAGCTCACCCTGGAGGAGGTCCAGCACCGCCCTTGCCTCTTCTAGGGTCCCGGAGGAAGCGGGAACACCATGACTTGGCCACGCGCTGGGCAAAGGAGGAGACGGCCTCGGCGCCAAGGTGGAGGAAACCTCAGCCTCATGAAGGACCGGGGGCTCCAGAGACTGGTTTCCCCCAACAGCCGTGACAAGATTGGGTGCCGAAAGAGTCAGGCCTGCCGAGAGCATCGACACCTCCTGAGGACGGGCATCCACATCCTCTGGAGATGGCGTTGCCCTTGGGGCTACGGGGGCTGCGGCACTCTTCTTCACCAGGGCCGCGGAGGCCGCTCCGTCGCCTGCGGCCTCGGCGATCTCCGTAACTTCCCTCTGCTTCTTTGTCGGCTGCTGCCTAGTGACAAGAGAATACGTTCAGCACCACTTCAAAAACTGGCAAGCAAGGATATGGGAGAAACTTACTGGTCAACAAAGGCGTATTACCTCTTCATGCTCAACAACGGGACTTGAGGTGGAGCAGCTAGCGCCGAGCCCTTGGGAGCAAGAGAGCTCGCGGTTGGCGCCGCTCGGGACGGCGTCGGCGATGGTGGGCTGCTGCCCGGGGAAATCACCGCGGTCCTGCTCTTCCTCACAACTGGTCGCTTGAGCTTCTTGAAGGAGGCCACCGCAGACCTCGTGGCGACTCCTAGGGGGCGCGCCACCTCCACCACCGGGGGCTCGCCATCGTCATCATCGTCCGGCAGATTGCGCAGGAGCTCCCTTTGCTCCGGGGCGGAGGATTCATCCATGACATCATCCTCGCTGGCCTCGGAAGATTGGCCGTCGGAGGAGAGAAGCACCAAGGTAGTAGGCGGCAAGGAAGACCCCAGCCGCACAAACCCGAGATCATCGAAGACAGGCATGGCTGCGACGACCTCCTCAGCGTCGTCGCGGTCATACAGCGGGAGCCAGCCCTCCAGAGGGTCGCTCGGGTCCCTTCCCGTCAGGTAGGTCAGCACCTTGTTCACCTCCTCGGGAAGGGGGTCCCGGTGCAGGAGGATCTTGTCGCCATCACTTTCGAGCTTCCACAAGGGACGGGGCGGTGTTGGAGCGGCGCGATGTGCTGCTTCAGGAACTCCCTGATGAGCATGGCCCCCATCAGCTTCGGGTCCTTCAGCTCCTTGTCCATCGTCCTCACGAACGGCGTCAGGGCAGGGTCGGTGATCTTCTCAGACTCCCACCACTTGTCGGAGACGGGGAATGTGGTCGGCAGCTTCAGCGAGCTCTGGGAGCTCTTGGCATCCATCAACACCCAACTCTTCGCGGCGTCCTCCACCTTCTTCCCGGTGTGGCAGATTGCATTGCCACCCCGCGCCGCGACAAAGCCGATGCACCCGATCGGGTTGTCGCCGGTTTTGCGAGGATAGAAGAAATGGCGGAACCAGGCAACGGAGGGCAGCACCCCCATGAATGCCTCACAATAGAAGGCGAAGAGGGACAGAAGGAGGATGGAGTTGGCATGGATGTGGAGCGCATGGAGTCCGTATTGGGGGAGGATGGCAAAGAAGGGGGAGAATGGAGGTACCAGCCCGGAGTAGACATTGTGCATGAAGAAGGGGAAGAAGTTGCTGCTCGCGGGCTCCGGGACAGCGGTGGCGACCCGGAGCATGGTCTTCCCCCACTCATTTCCGTCGCTCGCCGTCAGGAGGAGCGTCGTCTAGAGCTTCTCCTCGGACACGCAGGGCGCCATCAGCCCTGGCTCGTACCAGGCAGTGCCAGCGGCCGAAGAGGAAGCCGTGCTTTTTTGGCGGCCATCGGGCAGAAGATTTGGAGGAGAATCGGCAGATCTGGTGCGATCTTCCGCTATGGGGAGAAGGGGATCTGGAGCAAGACGAAGAAGGAGCAATGAAGGCCTGGCGGCAGATGGCGCTCCCTTTTTGTAAGACTAGAGCAGTGGCCGAGGCAGCGTGGGGAAACGAAGTCGCCCACGTTCAATCAATCGCCATGAGTCATCAAGGCCGCAGGCGGTTAGGGCCCGCGGCGCTCTATCCTTGCCCTTTGGCTTCGTCTGGAAGCCAAGTCCGAGTGCGCCTTGGGCCCGGGGGCTACTGTCGGCGTCCTGGACTTGGGGGTATCCAGTCCTGCCTACCTGCGGCCCACCACATGGCTCCATCGACGGCCTTGTATGGCCCAGCTTCGACACCAACACAGCAAGACCCTCGCGAGGGGCCAAGCCTCACGAGGCGGATGACGCCAAGACCCTGAAGGAGTCAACCTCCTCAGGAGGGCTCCTGAGGGGTGGAGAGATCTATGCAGCTACCTCATGAGGCTCAGCTGATGTGAGCCATGACGACCAAGGCCAGGCGGGCGCCAGGCGGGCGTAGAGCGCAGGTTTCCTCTTCGGTGCAGGGGAGGCAAGCCACGGGCGCGGAGTCCCGAGGAATCAACCAAAGGTTTCCGTTCTGGTGCAACGAGACCAAGACGGCCAGGACGGCAAGATGGAGGTCATCACCGAGCCCACCGCAGCGTCACAACCAGAGGCTTTTCGAAGGCGAAGACTACGTTTGTCTGGATAGACTGTACTACTTGTCCCCTTTCAAATCCCGGCATTGTGGAATCCCTTCTCGCTCATATTTGGGAAGAGGACCAAGGCCACTATATATAGGACTTAACCACCACCATAGAGGGGGGTCGATTCCACCCGGAGCACCACACCAGCTCAAGAACACCTCACCTCCCAAGGGTTGTTCATCCTTGTACTAGTTCATCCATAGCCCCTCGAGGCAATCCACCACACCACACTGGAGTAGGGTATTACACACGACGGTGGCCCGAACCAGCATAAATCTTTGTGTCTTTGTGTCTCTATGAGCTTTGCGCGCTAGGCTAGGGAGGATCGCAAGTAGGCAGGCTGGGCAGGTTGAGATCTCCGCATGCACCCCAGTGTTCGAACCTCTCACGGGTTGCCGGACCCCGAAATCCGACATGCACACCGCCATCGTCAAAGTGAGGCCTAAGCTTTTCAAGACACCCTGCTTGCTGTTATCTCATCTTGCGAGATTGTCTCACCATGACACAGAGGCGTACATGATGCCCCTCGACTTCAATCCGACCTCCATTAGCTGAAACTTCTTTGCAGGTATGTGGTGGGTTGCCGTACATCATTTCCCTCGACTTCGATCCAATTACCATCGCCCGAAACTTCTTGGTAGGTATGTACTAGGTCGGCATGAACTCCCACAAGATGGATGTCGTCAGAGAAGACGGGAGAAAGTTGGTGCTCGTGAAATTCCAGACCTCCCATGAGATTATCCTTCCTCCGTTGGATTATATAGGGTTTTACCATCACGGTCCAAGTCATCTAGATTACCACCTCAGTTGGACGGACCTTGTTTTGCAGAAGACTATAATCTGCCAAGTGCCCACACGACATGCAGATTACACAGACTTCAAGCTAATTGCCTTGTTCGACCGCAGACTCTCCTATCTTTACGCTGGTGCCTTCTTTAGCTGGAGACAACTCAGCTCGCAGTGGATCGTCAAAGCTGATACACAATTCTGTGATGCTATTGAACACAATTGCATCATCTACGCGATCGACAAAGCAGATGGCACCATGTATTGCTGGGACGGCATGTGTAAGTTGTTTTCGTCTGATGTTAATGATAACGCCATGATACTATTTGAACTTTTTGCGATGATTGGCATATCCTGGTTTGAGCAAAATTTGAGTAGAACTATGGCAATGTATTAGAGACATCGTAAATCAGCTATATTTGGAATGAGTTAATTCATGCGATTGTGACCATGTCATTACAGCCAATTTGTACCCTTGAATAATCGAACGGTTAGGAACATATGGATATTCTTCTTAATTTATTCTCCTTGAATATGTTTGTACCTTTGAATTTGAGTAGTAGTCTATATACTACTAAATATGAGTGTGTATCAATAGCCTTGTTAGTTTCCTCATTTTCGTGATGTAGAAACATGCATCACATTGTTGGTTTCATCTAACCATACATTAGAGAAGTAAATGTGCATATGGAGAAATTTCTATATTTGGAAGTAGTGAAATCCTGTAATGCTTACTATGTGTACATACCTATATTCGCCCTTCAGCAATCAATGGCTAGAATAATATTCTCACAAAATTCCCACAGAACGTGAGTATATCACAATGCATGGTGTATTAATTTCCTTGAAGAATTTGTTTGTGAGGACAGAACATGATTAGATAACATGCATGACATGGTAGTTTCCTGTGAAGAATCGATTGCGGGATAACATGAGTATAACCATGCATGGCTCGAACATAGTATACATTTCCCTGTATTTTCCTCTCAGTTCCAACAGGGACATATCAACGTTGTTTCTTGCATTATCCTACTCATACTCTGAACAATGCTTATCTTACATTAACAGCGTGTCCTTTCTGATATGATGTCGTGTCCCTACAGTTACTGCCCTTTGTAATCACACCACCTTTGCCAAAAATAGTGAAGCAAAACTGGTTCCTCGCTCGATCAGATGACGGCAAAAGACCGATGATCATTCGCACACATGAGCCGGAAAATTATATTGCAAAAACCCCACTCTGTACAAGCACCTTGAAATACGTGAGTATCCGGACAGTGGTTGTTACGTCTATGAGAAGGATACTAGCTTGTTGGGGCCTTCAGGATTTTTGACTTGGAGGCGGGTCAACAACCTTGGTTCACACTCTCTGTTTCTCGGACTCAATTATCCGATTAACCAGGAGATCACTGTTGTCAAGGACCTTGATGGTAGAGAGGCTATGTTTGCTATGGAAAACTGTGTCTACATGGCGAGCCCTAGGAGTTCGGGAGCAAAATCCCCTGCTTGTCAACGATACATCCTGCAGCCAAAAGAAGGTGAGAATGACAAAGGCATCTGGATTAACTTTGATCCTTGGATGTCTAAAGTCCGACAGGCAGTGATGTGGTTCAAGCCTTCAGGTTGATAGGTAACTGGGTTGTTGCATCGAAAGGTTGGAGTACTAGTGTCTTTGAATCACTGGTGGCTGAAGCGGGGACGCAAATTATGACGGTGTTGGATCATCCCTCTTCGAATGACTTGTTGTCTTTGCTGCTTGTTCTGGATGGCTAGTTCTCTCTTTTGTTATGCATATTCCTTGTCATTTGGTCATCCTCGTCTATGTCACTCTTACTATGTAATAGTTGCCTCTATTTAGAATGTCATTCTCGTCTGGATCATGAGAGTTTGAGCATTGCAGATGGGTGTGTTTTGGTGGTGTAGCAAGACTTCTTATGAATTATCATGTCTTGCTGTTTATGTCAGTAGTAGTCACTAGTCAGTGTTTGAATGTTGTATATATCGTTGTTTCGAACTATTTATTATCTCGAACTATTGGTTGGCTAAATGAGGGCATCACCATTCTCCATTGTTCAGAGTATATCTCCTTTTTTCAAGTTATAATTGAGCTCAGTGTCTTATTGATGATGTACACTTGTTTGGGCCAGCGAGGTGTCATTGAATATGGGCCGAGTAGTAACGTAATGCCAAATAGATCAATTATGACTCCCAGGCCGGGCTCTCAAAAGATCCTAAAAAAAGGCCGAGCTCTCAAAAAAATAAAGAATAAGGACTCTTAGGCCGACAGGTGGGCGCCACTGTGTTTTTGTGCGCTTGCGCGCCGAGAGCATATTGACGCGTGTTCGAAATTCATGCTACCTTTTCATCCATAATCTCCCACCCCTCCCCCACCTATGGAATCTTGATTCCTACTCAAGTTCCCCCAAATCACCCTCCTGTACTCCCTGTACTCAAGCGCACTATCATGTCGCCGGTCAACGCGGATCTCCGAGTCGGAGATCCTGAGGTTTGTCTTGCCTTCGGGCGTTGCGTGTTGTCTCTCAATAGTGGCATGGCAGCGCTTGACGACCAGTTTGCCTGCAAAGTGCTGATGTTTACCATCAACAGCGACCGGCCTCCCATCTCGCCGGACGGCCTTGTCATAGCTCTTGGCATTATGCACGGCGTCCAACTAAGTGACTTGCTCATTGAAGTCTGTCCGCCACCGGCTGATTTCTTCGTCAGGTTCCCGACAACTTTCGACTGCAGTCGTGTGTTCGAATCTTCCCGGCGTTTGTTCTGTGATGGCGCGCTAGTGAGCTTTGATCGGTGCCACCCAGGATGGGGCTTGGTGCCCTCTGAGCTTGAGTTTTTAACAAAGCTTACCTTCCACGGCATACCTCGACGTGCTTATAATAGCGAGTCCATGAATGAGCTTATCAACGACCTTGGACGTGAGCTCGTAAGTATGTTTGTTCCTATAGACAGCTAGGCTCCGACGGTTATGGCATGGATGAAGAAGCCATCCACCATACTGAAGGTGATTGGTGTTGAGATATCGGTGCAGGAACCTGGGTTGTACTATTTGTCGCCACCAAGGCCGCCACGGACCACGTTAGGGATGTACATGTATCGAGTGTCCGTGCATGTCAAAGAAGTGGTCAATCCATCAACTGAAGTCCTGATGTCGCCGCTGGTGCCAGGGTCCGTTGACGATGTCCATTACAGGAGTCAACGTCAGACTTTCCCTGTGTTGCCTGGAATGATGGATGGCACAGGGCCTACTCCATCGCGCTACAGAGTCCACTGCTTCTTTGGGAGAAGAGGCAGGGCTGGCTGCCTGGATGTGCTCTAATTTGAGGTAACAAGTGGATCTTGTCAGATACTAGTTAAATCTATCAGTGTGAAGCACTGATGTGCAAGTATATTTGATTGTGACATGTTCCTTTTTTGTACCTGAGATTTTTTAGAAAGGGTTGTACGTCAACTTAATGTGCCACCAGAACTTATTGTGTTGTCAGCATTCTAGATATTTCCCCGTCATTGATAAAGACAATGAATCGTTATGTACGAGTTTGTTGGTTTCAACATAGCCCTACCCGTAGCGATCCACTGCTTCCTCCCTGATTGTACCACCTGCGTGAAATTTTTGTATGCAAGTTCAGTGTGCTATGATGTCCTATATGATTGTGTCAACTATATAAGTTTATATTGAGCATCAGCAATTAAAGCAGCGACCGATGGGTCTCTCTCTCTCTCTCTCTCTCTCTCTCTCCCACACACACACACACACACAAGTGGGACCCGTTGAATTATTTCTTCGATCGTGACAACTTTTAATTAGGTTCCACTGTACTCTAACTTTTTTTCTGAAGTTATTAATTGAGCTCAGTGACTTCAAAAAGTTGTATAGAAGCCTTGTTTGGGCCTTTTCGGCGTCGTTGAATGTGGGCTGAGTAGCCATGTAAAGTTGTATTGTACTACACAGGCCGACAGTTGTACACAATATCCTAAAATAAAGCGCGGCCTAGCCTATCTTTCTTTGGCCACAAATGAATTTCTTGATTTCTTGCCTAGGAATATTATCATTGATAAAACCAAAGAATCTCCTAAAGATTATATGTGTTCAATTGAAGAATTGCATGCCGAAGATGGCAATACCTAGATCTATTGTTGTTTTTATGCCTAGCTAGGGGCGTTAAACGATAGCGCTTGTTGGGAGGCAACCCAATTTTATTTTTGTTCTTTACTTTCTGCTCCTATTCAGTAATAAATAATCTATATAGCCTCTAGTTAGATGTGGTTTTAAGTTTTAATTAGTGTTTGTGCCAAGTAGAACCTTTGGGAAGACTTGGGTGAAAGTTAATGCGATCTTGCTGTAAAAAACAGAAACTTTGCGCTCACAAGAATAGCTGTCATTTTTTTACAGAAGAGTGCTTTTAGGTTGATTCTTTTGCAGAAGATTAATAGACAAATTCCTCACGACCGAAAATTTATCTCAGAATTTTTGGGATTAAAGAAGTATTTGAAAGTTATAGATTACTACAGACTGTTCTGTTTTTGATAGATTCTGTTTTTCGCGTGTTATTTGCTTATTTTGATGAATCTATGAGTAGTATCGGGGGGTACGAACCTTAGAGAAGTTGGAATACAGTAGGTTTTAAACCAATATAATTAAAGAATGAGTTAATTTTAGTACCTTGAAGTGGTGATTTATTTTCTTATACTAACGGGGCTCATGAGATTTTCTGTTGAAGTTT
Source organism: Triticum aestivum (assembly GCF_018294505.1). NCBI lineage: Eukaryota > Viridiplantae > Streptophyta > Magnoliopsida > Poales > Poaceae > Triticum > Triticum aestivum. Next base: position 310,503,065 of record NC_057801.1, read on the forward strand.
TGTGTTGTGAAGTTTCCAAGTTTTGGGTAAGGATTTGATGGACTTTGGAATAAGGAGTGGCAAGAGCCTAAGCTTGGGGATGCCCAAGGCACCCCAAGGTAAAATTCAAGGACAACCAAAAGCCTAAGCTTGGGGATGCTCCAGAAGGCAACCCCTCTTTCGTCTTCGTCTATCGGTAACTTTACTTGAGGCTATATTGTTATTCACCACATGATATGTGTTTTGCTTGGAGCGTCTTGTATGATTTGAGTCTTTAATTTTTAGTTTACCACAAACATCCTTGTTGTACACACATTATGGGAGAGACACGCATGAATCGTGATTTATTAGAATACTCTATGTGCTTCACTTATATCTTTTGAGTTAGACAATATTGCTCTAGTGCTTTACTTATATCTTTTTAGAGCACAGCGGTGGTTTTATTTTATAGAAATTGTTGAACTCTCATGCTTCACTTATATTATTTTGAGAGTCTTTTAGAACAGCATGGTAATTTGCTTTAGTTATAAAATCAGTCCTAATATGATGGGCATCCAAGATGGATATAATAAAAACTTTCATATAAAGTGCATTGAATACTATGAGAAGTTTGATTCTTTATGATTGTTTTGAGATATGAAGATGGTGATATTAGAGTCATGCTAGTAGAGTAGTTGTGAATTTTACAGATACTTGTGTTAAAGTTTGTGATTCCCGTAGCCAGCACGTATGGTGAACCGTTATGTGATGAAGTTGGAGCACGATTTATTTATTGATTGTCTTCCTTATGAGTGGAGGTCAGGGACGAGCGATGGTCTTTTCCTACAAATCTATCCCCCTAGGAGCATGCACGTAGTACTTCGTTTTGATAAATAATAGATTTTTGCAATAAGTATCTGAGTTCTTTATGACTAATGTTGAGTCCATGGATTATACGCACTCTCACCTTTCCACCATTGCTAGCCTCTCTTGTGTCGCGCAACTTTCGCCGATACCGTACACCCACCATATACCTTCCTCAAAACAGCCACCATACCTACCTATTATGGAATTTCCATAGCCATTCCGAGATATATTGCCATGCAACTTTCCACCATTCCGTTTATTATGACACGCTTCATCATTGTCATATTGCTTTGCATGATCATGTAGTTGACATTGTATTTGTGGTAAAGCCACCGTTCATAACTTTTCATACATGTCACTCTTGATTCATTGCACATCCCAGTACACCGCCGGAGGCATTCACATAGAGTCATATTTTGTTCTAAGAATTGAGTTGTAATTCTTGAGTTGTAAGTAAATAAAAGTGTGATGATCTTCATTATTAGAGCATTGTGCCATGTGAGGAAAGTATGATGGAGACTATGATTCCCCCACAAGACGGGATGAGACTCCGGACGAAAAAAAAGAGGCCATAAAAAAAGAGAGAAGGCCCAAATAAAAAATGAGAGAAAAAGAGAGAAGGGCAATGCTACTATCCTTTTTACACACTTGTGCTTCAAAGTAGCACCAGGATCTTCATGATAGAGAGTCTCCTATGTTGCCACTTTCATATACTAGTGGGAATTTTTCATTATGGAACTTGGCTTGTATATTCCAATGATGGGCTTCCTCAAAGTGCCCTAGATCTTCGTGAGCAAGCAAGTTGGATGCACACATACTTAGTTTTTTTTGTTGAGATTTCATACACTTATAGCTCTAGTTCATCATTTGCATGGCAATCCCTACTCACTCACATTGATATCTATTGATGGGCATCTCCATAGCCCGTTGATATTCCTAGTTGATGTGAGACTATCTTCTCCTTTTTGTCTTCTCCACAACCACCCTTCTACTCCACCTATAGTGCTATGTCCATGGCTCACGCTCATGTATTGCATGAAGATTGAAAACGTTTGAGAACATCAAAAGTATGAAACAATTGCTTGGCTTGTCATCGGGGTTGTGCATGATTAAATATTTTTTGTGATGCAGATAGAGCATAGCCATACTATATGATTTTGTAGGGATAGCTTTCTTTGGCCATGTTATATTCAGAACACATGATTGCTTTGTTAGTATGCTTGAAGTATTATTGTTTTTATGTCAATATTAAACTTTTGTCTTGAGTCTTTCGGATCTGAACATTCATGCCAGAATAAAGAAATTACATGAATAAATATTTTAGGTAGCATTCCACATCAAAAATTCAGTTTTTATCATTTACCTACTCGAGGACGAGCAAGAATTAAGCTTGGGGATGCTTGATACGTCTCCAGCGTATCTATAATTTTTTATTGTTCCATGCTATTATATTATCAGTTTTGGATGTTTAATGGGCTTTAATATGCTCTTTTTTATTATTTTGGGGACTAACCTATTAACCGAAGGCCTAGTGCCAATTTCTGTTTTTTTGCCTATTTTAGAGTTTTGCAGAAAGGGAATACCAAACAGAGTCCGAACGGAATGAAACCTTTGCGATGATCTTTCTTGGACCGCAAGCAAACCAGAAGACTTGGATATGAAGTCGTAGAGGCAACGAGACGGCCATGAGGCAGGAGGACGTGCCCAGGGAGGGTAGGCGCGCCCCCCACACTCTTGGGCCCCTCGTAGCTACCCTGACCTAGTTGTTTCGCCTATATATACTCTTATAACCTAAAAACATCAGGGGAGCCACGAAACCACTTATCCACCGCCGCAACCTTCTGTACCCGTGAGATCCCATCTTGGGGCCTTTTTCGGCGATCTGCCGGAGGGGGATTCGATCACGGATGGATTCTACATCAACACCATTACCTCTCCGATGAAGTATGAGTAGTTTACCACAGACCTTCGGGTCCATAGTTATTAGCTAGATGGCTTTTTATCTCTCTTTGATTCTCAATAAAAAGTTCTCCTCGATGTTCCTGGAGATCAACTAAATGTAATATTCTTTTGCAGTGTGTTTGCCGAGATCTGATGAATTGTGGATTTATGAACAAGATTATCTATGAATATTATTTGGTTCCTCTTTTAATTCTTATATGCATGATTTGATATCTTTGCAAGTCTCTTTGAATTATTGGTTTAGTTTGGCATACTAGATTGATGTTTCTTGCAATAGGAGAAGTGCTTAGCTTTGGGTTCAATCTTGCAGTGTCCTTTCCCAGTGACAGTAGGGGCAGCAAGGCATGTATTGTAATGTTTCCATCAAGGATAAAAAGATGGGGTTTTCATCATATTGCTTGAGCTAATTCCTCTACATCATGTCATCTTGCTTAATGCGTTACTCCGTTCTTTATGAACTTAATACTCTAGATGCATGCTGGATAGCGGTCGGTGTGTGGAGTAATAGTAGTAGATGCAGGCAGGAGTCGGTCTACTTGACACGGACGTGATGCCTATGTTCATGATCATTGCCTTAGATGTCATCAAAAGTATGCGCTTTTCTATCAATTGCTCGGCAGTAATTTTTTCACCCACCGTAATATATGCTATCTCGAAAGAAGCCACTAGTGAAACCTATGGCCCCCGGGTCTCTTTTCCATATTATTGAATGTCATTTACATCTTCCTAGTTACCGATCTATTATTTTGCAATCTTTAATTTCCAATCTATAAATCATATGGCAATCCCTCAAAATGCAATAAAGAATCACTCCAAAGTTTCTATGGAGAATGTAGGATGAAAACATGCATCAACCCCTATGCATAGATTACGCCAATGTCACCTCGGGGATCCGAGAGTGTGTGCCAAAACATACATCAAGTGAATCAATAGAACATCCCACTGTCACCACAAATATCCTATTGCAAGACATACATCAAGTGTTCTCAAATCCAATACTCAATCCAACATAATGAAACCTCAAAGAGCAAGACTAAATTCATCACAACGAGGTAGAGAGGGAATAACACCATAAGATCCAAATTTACTAACAAAGCTCACGGTACATAAAGATCGTGCCAAATCAAGAACATGAGAGAGAGAGAGAGATCAACCACATAGCTAATGGTACATACCCTCAGCCCCGAGGGTGAACTACTCCTTCCTCATAATGGTGGCTGCCGGGATGCTGAAGATGGCCTTCCGTGATGATTTCCCTCGTCGGCAGTGTACAGGGTGCTGGAACAGGATCCTGATTGGTTTTTCGTGGCTACAGAGTCTTGCGGCGGCGGAACTTCTGATCTAGGGTTCTTTTCGGAGGTTTGTGTATTCATAAGAATTTGGTGTCGGCCTCACATCAACGGGGTGCCTGAGGGGCCCACAATCCGGGGGCGCGCCCTAGGGGGTGGGTGCACCCCCTAGTCTTCTGGCCTCCTCGGTCACTTCTTGGCCCAACTCCGGTGCTTCAGGGGTCTCTTTTGATCCACAAAAAATCACTGTAAATTTTTTGCCCATTCTGAGAACTTCTATTTCTGCACAAAAAACGACACCGTGGTAGTTCTGCTGAAAACAACGTTAGTTTGGGTTAGTTCTAATCAAATAATACCAAAACCATATAAAATTGTTGTAAACATGGCATGAATACTTCATAAATTATTGATACATTGGAGACGTATCAGCATCCCCAAGCTTAATTCCTGCTCGTCCTCGGGTAGGTAAATGATAAAAGAAAGAATTTATGAAGTGTGAATGCTACCTAACATATTTATCAATGTAACATTCTTTATTGTGGCATGAATGTTCAGATCCATAAGATTCAAAACAAAAGTTTTATATTGACATAAAAACAATAATACTTCAACCATACTAATAAAGCAATCATGTCTTCTCAAAATATCATGGCCAAAGAAAGTTATCCCTATAAAATCATATAGTCTGGCTATGCTCTATACTTCAACCATACTAATAAAGCAATCATGTCTTCTCAAAATATCATGGCCAAAGAAAGTTATCCCTACAAAATCATATATTCTGGCTATGCTCTATCTTCATCACACAAAATATTTCATCATGCACAACCCCGATGACAAGCCAAGCAATTGTTTCATACTTTTAATGTTCTCAAACTTTTTCAACTTTCACGCAATACATGAGCGTGAGCCATGGATATAGCACTATAGGTGGAATAGAAGGTGCACACTACAAAAAAATACACTTCCGTGATGATACGTGTTTGTCACAGTAGGTCACGTTTTCGGCCATGCATGTACATCCATGACGTTTTTACGACAGAATCAAGATAGTCATACATGTGCTGTCGTAGAAGTGTTCCATGACATTACCAAAATTATCATCACGGAATTGTCCACTTCCATGACGATAAATAGTGCGTCATAGAAGTGCTTTCTTCAAGGGTGACCGACACGTGGCATCCACCGTAACGGGTCGCCGTCAAGCTATCGGGTTCCGGTTTGGATCCGATAACCCGTTAATAGCCACAACCAATGGGGATTTTCCATGTGTAAAATTATCAAAGGCCAGAGGAACCACGTGTCGGCTCACTGTTGGGACAGATGTCATCCACTTATTCGACCGAAGGCGCCTATGATATGTCGACATGTGGCACAGCCCAGCAGAGGCCCATTCTGGTGAAAAGGTCAGCCCGTTTGACTTCAAAAGGTAGCGGGCCGGCCCACGGAAAGCATGTTAACGGCATGTTCGCATATAGCCCATTTACAACCCGCTAAGTCATGGCCCGTTATGGCCTATCCCAATTAGGCCCAGTAGCGTCATCTGGGCCGTCCAATATGATTCCAGCCTATTGTAACTTCTAGCCCATGTATGGCCCATGACCTCTTTCGGCCCATATGAGGCCCTTTGTAACTCTTGGCCCATTAACGGCCCGTGGTGAAACTGGCCCGTAATGAACAGTGTATTGTGATACGTCTCCAATGTATCTATAATTTTTGATTGCTCCATGCTACTTTATCTATTGTTTTGGACTATAATGGGCTTTATTTTCCACTTTTATATTATTTTTGGGACTAACCTATTAACCGGAGGCCCAGCCCAGAATTGCTGTTTTTTGCCTATTTCAGTATTTCAAAGAAACAGAATATCAAACGGAGTCCAAACGGAATGAAACCTTCGGGATCGTGATTTTCCAAACGAACGTGATCCAGGAGACTTGGACCCTACTCCAAGAAGCTTCCAAGGAGGTCACGAGGGTGGAGCCCCCCCTGGGCGCGCCCCCCTACCTCGTGGGCCCCTCGGAGCTCCACCGACGTACTCCTTCCTCCTATATATACCTACGTACCCCCGAACGATCAGAATAGGAGCCAAAAACCTAATTCCACCGCCGCAACCTTCTGTATCCACGAGATCCCATCTTGGGGCCTGTTCCGGAGCTCCGCCGGAGGGGGCATCCATCACGGAGGGCTTCTACATCATCACCATAGCCCCTTCGATGAAGTGTGAGTACTTTACTTCAGACCTTCGGGTCCATAGCTAGTAGCTAGATGGCTTCTTCTCTCTTTTTGGATCTCAATACAATGTTCTCCCCCTCTCTCGTGGAGATCTATTCGATGTAATCTTCTTTTTTGCGGTGTGTTTGTTGAGACCGATGAATTGTGGGTTTATGATCCAGCTTATCTATGAATAATATTTGAATCTTCTCTGAATTCTTTTATGTGTGATTGAGTTATCTTTGCAAGTCTCTTCGAATTATCCGTTTTGGTTTGGCCAACTAGATTGGTAGTTCTTGCAATGGGAGAAGTGCATGGCTTTGGGTTCAATCTTGCGGTGTCCTTACTCAGTGACAGAAAGAGTTGCAAGGCACGTATTGTATTGTTGCCATCGAGGATAACAAGATGGGGTATTTATCATATTGCATGAATTTATTCCTCTACATCATGTCATCTTGCTTAAGGCGTTACTCTATTTTTAACTTAATACTCTAGATGCATGCTGGATAGCGGTCGATGAGTGGAGTAACAGTAGTAGATGCAGAATCGTTTCGATCTACTTGTCACGGACGTGATGCCTATATACATGATCATACCTAGATAACCTCATAACTATGCTCAATTTTATCAATTGCTCAACAGTAATTTGTTCACCCACCGTAGAATACTTATGCTCTTGAGAGAAGCCACTAGTGAAACTTATGGCCCCCGGGTCTATTTCATCATATCAATCTCCATCACTTTATTTACTTGCTTTGCTTTTACTTTTTACTTTGCATCTTTATACCAAAAATACCAAAAATATTATCTCTATCAGATCTCACCCTCGTAAGTGACCGTGAAGGGATTGACAACCCCTAATCGCGTTGGTTGCGAGTAGCTATCGTTTTGTGCAGGTACGAGGGACTTGCGCATGACCTCCTACTGGATTGATACCTTGGTTCTCAAAAACTGAGGGAAATACTTACGCTATTGTGCTGCATCATCCTCTCCTCTTCGGGGAAAACCAACGCAAGCTCGAGACGTAGCAAGAAGGATTTCTAGCATCGTTGCTGGGGAGGCTTACGCAAAAGTCAACATACCAAGTACCCATCACAATCCCTGTCTCTCGCATTATATTATTTGCCATTTGCCTCTCGTTTTCCTCTCCCCCACTTCACCCTTGCCATTTTATCCGCCCTCTCTTTTTTGTTCGCCTTCTTCCCGTATGTATCTTTGTTTGTGTTTCCTTGTGCCTTCTATATGCTTGCATCTTCGCTCGTTGAAAATCTATTGATATGGATCCACTTAAAGTGTTCTACTTGGATCATCTTCGATCCTTATGCGCTCGTGCTGAAACCCCAACTAGCCTAGTTGATGGGAAATCTTTAGATGAGCATGCTCATTATGTGTGTCACCGTTTGTCTGAAAAAGGGAGACTCTTATGGAGTCAAATAAATAGATTGCTGTGTTAAGCTTGGAATCTTTGTGAAATTTATGATTTTACTTGTTGCTCTAAGAACCCTAAAAAACACCTTCCTTACCTATGTGAGTTTAATGAAAATGAAATCTTATCTTCTTATGCAAAGGGTGTTTACAGTTACCATGATATCGAACAAATTGAAGAATTTGTTGCTTTTAAGGGTGCTTATGAAGTTGCTTCTTTGATTGAAAAGTATGATATTACTCTCTACGAATCTGAAAATTTTGACATACTTAAATATTGCTATGAAAACTATGCTCATAATGTCAATGTCAAAGAATTTATTGAGAGAATGATCGCTGCTTTGGAAGGAAATAATGATATGCATGAATCTATAGATAATGATGATTCCGATGATTTGATTGAAATATCCCTTGATGAACATGATGCTTGCTATCCTTGTGGCCATGATGCCGATATTTATGAAGATGAATTTGCTATAGTTCCTTATGTTAAACATGAGATCGTTGCTATTGCACCCATACTTGATAGTTCCTTTGATGAAAAGCATGATTGCAATGATTTTACTATAAATTCTCTTGATGTCAATTGTGTTAATGATATGCAAAACCCTAAGCTTGGGGATGCTAGTTTTGCTATGACTACTACTTGTTGCAATGATCATGATTGGGGTGATTCTTCTTTTGATCTTGAAAATTTATTTAACCCCCATGATGAATATGAGATTGATAATAGTGTTTGCAATACTATTGAAAGTGGGTTTGGAAGAGTGTCAACTTTAGATCCCACATATTTGGAGAATGTTCAATCTTATGGTATTTTTGATAAAAGTGGGTTTGGAGAGGTCATGACTTTAGTTAATGTTAATCCCACTATCTTGGAAGAGTGTCAACTTTGCATGCATGTGGATCGTGTTGAGAATATGTTATGTGATAGCTATTTTGTTGAATTTGCTTATGATCCTACATGTAATTATTATGAGAGAGGAAAATATGGTTGTAGAAATTTTCATGTTACTAAATTACCTCTCGTCATGTTGAGATTGCTATCGTCTCTTTCTTATTCCTTGCATATGCTAGTTTTTGTTTGCCTTGCAAATTTGTTTGCTTATAATATGCCTATGCATAGGAAGTATGTTAGACTTAGATGTGTTTGTCACGTGTTTCATGATGCTCTCTTTGCGCTTCAATTCTTGTCTTTCTTGTGAGCATCATTAAAATTATCAAGGCCTAGCTAAGGGCGTTAAACGATAGCGCTTGTTGGGAGGCAACCCAATTTTATTTTGTGTTTTTGTTTTTTTCTTCTATTTAGCAATAAATAATCCATATACCTTCTGTTTGGATGTGGTTTTATGTTTTAATTAGTGTTTGTGCCAAGTAGGACCTATAGGATAACCTACGATGATAGTTGATTTGATTCTGCTGAAAAACAGAAACTTTGCACGCACGAATTTGGTTATGATAAATTACAGGAACGTTCTTTTGCGTCGATGCTTTTTGCTGCTGATCAATAAACAAATTTTCCAGGACTTCCTATTTTGGTAGAATTTTAGAGTTCCAGAAATTTGCGTTAGTTACAGATTACTACAGACTGTTCTGTTTTTGACAGATTCTGTTTTTCGTGTGTTGTTTGCTTATTTTGATGAATCTATGGCTAGTAAAATAGTTTATAAACCATAGAGAAGTTGGAATACAGTAGGTTTAACACCAATATAAATAAAGAATGAGTTCATTACAGTACCTTGAAGTAGTCTTTTGTTTTCTTTCTCTAACGGAGCTCACGAGATTTCTGTTGAGTTTTGTGTTGTGAAGTTTTCAAGTTTTGGGTGAATTCTTTTGATGGATTACAGAACAAGGAGTGGCAAGAGCCTAAGCTTGGGGATTCCCATGGCACCCCCAAGATAATCTAAGGACACCAAAAGGTCAAAGCTTGGGGATGCCCCAGAAAGGCATCCCCTCTTTCGTCCACTTCCATCGGTAATTTACTTGGAGCTATATTTTTATTCACCAACATGATATGTGTTTTGCTTGGAGCGTCTTGTATTATTTGCGTCTTTGCTTGTTAGTTTACCACAATCATACTTGCTGTACACACCTTTTGAGAGAGCCATACATGAATTGAAATTTTATAGAATACTCTATGTGCTTCACTTATATCTTTTGAGCTTGATAGTTTGCTCATATTGCTTCACTTATATCTTTTGAGCGTGATAATTTTTGCTCTACTGCTTCACTTATATCTTTTAGAGCACGGTGGTGGATTTGTTTTAAAGAAACTTGATCTCTCATGCTTCACTTAGATTATTTTGAGAGTCGTTAATAGCATGGTAATTTGCTTAATGTTAATATACTTGGTATTCAAGATATGTGAAACTTTCTTTTGAGTGCGTTGAATACTAAGATAAGTTTGATGCTTGATAATTGTTTTGAGATATGAAGGTGATAATATTAGAGTCATGCTAGCTGAGTAGTTGTGAATTTAAAGAATACTTGTGTTGAAGTTTGTGATTCCCGTAGCATGCACGTATGGTGAACCGTTATGTGATGAACTCGGAGCATGATTTATTTATTGATTGTCTTCCTTATGAGTGGCGGTCGGGGACGAGCGATGGTCTTTTCCTACCAATCTATCCCCCTAGGAGCATGCGCGTAATACTTTGCTTTGATAACTTCTAGATTTTTGCAATAAGTATATGAGTTCTTTATGACTAATGTTGAGTCCATGGATTATACGCACTTTTTCCCATCCTTCCACCATTGCTAGCCTCTGTAATACCGCGCACCTTTCGCGGGTATCATACACCCACCATAAACCTTCCTAAAAACAGCCACCATACCTACCTATCATGGCATTTCCATAGCCATTCCGAGATATATTGCCATGCAACTTTCCACCGTTCCGTTTATTATGACACGCTCCATCATTGTCATATTGCTAGCATGATCATGTAGTTGACATTGTATTTGTGGCAAAGCCACCGTTCATAATTCTTTCATACATGTCACTCATGATTCATTGCATATCCTGGTACACCGCCGCAGGCATTCATATAGAGTCATATTTTTGTTCTAAGTATCGAGTTGTAATTGTTGAGTTGTAAGAAAAATAAAAGTGTGATGATCATCATTATTAGAGCATTGTCCCAAGTGAGGAAAGGATGATGGAGTCTATGATTCCCCCACAAGTCGGGATGAGACTCCGGACGAAAAAAAAAGAGGCCATAAAAAAAGAGAAAAGGCCCAAATAAAAAAAATGAGAGAAAAAGAGAGAAGGGACAATGCTACTATCCTTTTACCACACTTGTGCTTCAAAGTAGCACCATGATCTTCATGATAGAGAGTCTCTCATTTCGTCACTTTCATATACTAGTGGGAATTTTTCATTATAGAACTTGGCTTGTATATTCCAATGATGGGCTTCCTCAAAATGCCCTAGGTCTTCGTGAGCAAGCGAGTTGGATGCACACCCACTTAGTTTCTTTTGTTGAGCTTTCATATACTTATAGCTCTAGTGCATCCGTTGCATGGCAATCCCTACTCACTCACATTGATATCTATTGATGGGCATCTCCATAGCCCGTTGATACGCCTAGTTGATGTGAGACTATCTTCCCTCTTTTTGTCTTCTCCACAACCACCATTCTATTCCACATATAGTGCTATATCCATGGCTCACGCTCATGTATTGCGTGAAGATTGAAAAAGTTTTGAAAATGTTAAAGTATGAAACAATTGCTTGGCTTGTCATCGGGGTTGTGCATGATTTAAATACTTTGTGTGGGGAAGATGGAGCATAGCCAGACTATATGATTTTGTAGGGATAACTTTCTTTGGCCATGTTATTTTGAAAAGACATAATTGCTTTGTTAGTATGCTTGAAGTATTATTATTTTTATGTCAATATGAACTTTTGTCTTGAATCTTTCGGATCTGAATATTCATACCATGATTAAGAAGATTTACATTGAAATTATGCCAAAGTATCACTCCGCATCAAAAATTCTTTTTTTATCATTTACCTACTCGAGGACGAGTAGGAATTAAGCTTGGGGATGCCTGATACGTCTCCAACGTATCTATAATTTTTGATTGCTCCATGCTACTTTATCTATTGTTTTGGACTATAATGGGCTTTATTTTCCACTTTTAAATAATTTTTGGGACTAACCTATTAACCGGAGGCCCAGCCCAGAATTGTTGTTTTTTGCCTATTTCAGTATTTCGAAGAAACAGAATATCAAACGGAGTCCAAACGGAATGAAACCTTCGGGATCGTGATTTTCCAACCGAACGTGATCCAAGAGACTTGGACCCTACTCCAAGAAGCTTTCGAGGAGGTCACGAGGGTGGAGGGCCCCCCCCCTCTTGGGCGTGCCCCCCTACCTCGTGGGCCCCTCGGAGCTCCACCGACGTACTCCTTCCTCCTATATATACCTACGTACCCCCAAACGATCAGAACAGGAGCCAAAAACCTAATTCCACCGCCGCAACCTTCTGTATCCACGAGATCCCATCTTGGGGCCTGTTCCGGAGCTCAGCCAGAGGGGGCATCCATCACGGAGGGCTTCTACATCATCACCATAGCCCCTCCAATGAAGTGTGAGTAGTTTACTTTAGACCTTCGGGTCCATAGCTAGTAGCTAGATGGCTTCTTCTCTCTTTTTGGATCTCAATACAATGTTCTCCCCCTCTCAAGTGGAGATCTATTCGATGTAATCTTCTTCTTTTTGCGGTGTGTTTGTTGAGACCAATGAATTGTGGGTTTATGATCCAGCTTATCTATGAATAATATTTGAATCTTCTCTGAATTCTTTTACGTGTGATTGAGTTATCTTTGCAAGTCTCTTCGAATTATCCGTTTGGTTTGGCCAACTAGATTGGTAGTTCTTGCAATGGGAGAAGTGCATGGCTTTGGGTTCAATCTTGCGGTGTCCTTACTCAGTGACAGAAAGAGTTGCAAGGCACGTATTGTATTGTTGCCATCGAGGATAACAAGATGGGGTATTTATCATATTGCATGAATTTATTCCTCTACATCATGTCATCTTGCTTAAGGCATTACTCTGTTTTTAACTTAATACTCTAGATGCATGCTGGATAGCGGTCGATGAGTGGAGTAATAGTAGTAGATGCAGAATCGTTTCGATCTACTTGTCACGGACGTGATTCCTATATACATGATCATACCTAGATAACCTCGTAACTATGCTCAATTTTATCAATTGCTCAACAGTAATTTGTTCACCCACCGTAGAATACTTATGCTCTTGAGAGAAGCCACTAGTGAAACCTATGGCCCCGGGGTCTATTCTCATCATATCAATCTCCATCACTTTATTTACTTGCTTTGCTTTTACTTTTTACTTTGCATCTTTATACCAAAAATACCAAAAATATTATCTCTATCAGATCTCACTCTCGTAAGTGACCGTGAAGGGATTGACAAGCCCTAATCGCGTTGGTTGCGAGTACTATTGTTTTGTGCAGGTACGAGGGACTTGCGTGTGACCTCCTACTGGATTGATACCTTGCTTCTCAAAAACTGAGGGAAATACTTACGCTACTGTGCTGCATCATCCTCTCCTCTTCGGGGAAAACCAACGCAAGCTCGAGACGTAGCATATTGCTTTACACCCATTAACGGCCCACTATTTCATTGGGCCATTTCCAGCCCGTGTTATCTTTTGGCCTTCTCAGTGCCCATCTATTCTTGGGCTCATTTCCAGCATTCGGTCACTTGCGGCCCGTTACTGGCCCTTTCTGCTTGTGGGCCAAATTCAGCTTGTGGTTACAGTCGGCCCGTTTGTGGCCCGATAATCCGTTTGGCCATTTTCATAGCGTCATCAAATATGGCCCATTGACGACCGCCCGTTACGGTCGGCCGATGAACGGGCGATTCCAACTCTAGCATGTTTATGGCCCATAATGCAGTCTGTTATTGGCCCATGTTTGGATAATCGATCGTACTACCGGTAGAAGGCCCATTGATGCTACAACGTGTATATGGCCCATTGTTTGTACGGCCCGTAGAAGGCCCATTGTTTCTATGGCCCGTAAAAGGCCCATTGTTTGTACGGCACGTAGGAGGTCCATGGTCACTATAGTAAATATGTAGCCCATGGTTATTGTAGCCTAGTTCTAAAATATAGGTTATTGCGGCCACTAGCAAACTGCGGAAAAAGAATTGCACTGACTACAACCAAACAAATAAACAAGACAACAAGGAAATAAATAAGCAAACAACTTACGCTAGGCTATCACGGATTCATAGCTATTACACATATTATATCCACTGGGCATCAAAGTTCGCAAATAGTGCAAATATAGGGAACAAAGCAGCATATCACATACACTAGTTGTCAAAGTTGGCGATCAGTGCAAATAAACACCGCAGCAAAACAAGTCCAGAATTAAAACCACTTTAGAAGAGCTCAAGAAACAATATCCTGGGTACCCATAATGCTGGCAAGATGCTTAGCAAGCTTATTAACTTTCTCTTGCTTGGCGCTTAAATCCTCCAGCGCTTGCTATTGCACCAGAAAGTAGGCATCTGAATGCTGCAGGACTTCCTCTGTCCTTCGGCTTCGTGTTGCAGCAAATTTGATCGATGTCTTTCAACTTGAAGTTGAGACTCAAGAAGACGATCTGATTCGGGCAGCGAGTTCAAAGAACTTGTGCCAGCAGTTGTGGCCAGAAACTCAAACACTACATCAAGACAGGACTTTTGGGTTGTCTCACTGTCGTCAAATAGTTTTTATGAGCTTTCTTGGAGACTAACAGGGATGTCTTGTTGTCGGTGTACATAAGTAAGGGCACTACTTTGTACCCCTTTACCTGTGCATGGTCAGTCAGAGCCGCGCCAGCGGCCGCACTTAAGCAGGGCGGGGACAGGGAATCAAAGCTGCAAGATGGTCAAAGCAACGCCAAGACAGAGACACAAAGAGCAAGAAGGTGAGGTGGTTTCCCCCGCAAGACCCTTGCCGGGGTGACCTCCACGACCCCGGCAAGGACCTTTCCGGGGCAGCTTACCCAACGCCAGCAGGGCGCGCCACCCTTGAGCCCCAGGTTTTCCAACACCACCAACCACGTTATTACCAAGGCTCGGGAGGCGCCTCCGTGATGGCATGCAGATCTTTGTGAAGACAAGAAGCACTCCAAATCAGATGAGGATTTGAAGACGACGAACCTCGGCGAGATCCTTGCTGGGGGAACCCACAAGACCTCCGGCAAGATCCTTGCTGGGGACGACCACGACACCACGGTGCCGAGGACATCCGTGGGGCCACAGCCAGGCCCATGCCCGCCAAGTTTCCACCGCCGCTCCCATGCAGCTGCCAGCCCACCAGCTAGGCAGGCACCTGCGTGTCGATGTGAGGCTTCCAAGCCAACTCAGCGCATGCCTATGTGGTGGCATGCAAATCTTCATGAAGGCCCTACCACCGCGCCACCTCAGCAGCCTACCAGCCTACATGGTGCTGACGCCTCGCTGGCCCGGGCGCGTGTGGAAGCAGGGCGAGGCAGCGATAAAGTGAGAGGGACACCTAAGGGCGCATTAAATGTGTCTTGTCCCGTAATGGCAAACGATAAGCTTAGCCACCGTACACCGATGCCACCTCCTGTGTGCCACTGTGGCGATCCCCTTGACTACAAAAGGAGGCCCAAGGCATCCAAGAGAAGGATTCAGACCCTTGGACAAGTTACACTCATTGTAGCTAGCTCAAGAACTCCAAGAACACAGATATACATACCAAAGCAGGACTAGGGTGTTACGCATCCTCTCGGCCTGAACCTGGGTAAACGACCCGAGTGCTTGTGTTGACTTTTGATCCTGCTCTTCTCATGACCCCGCGCCCCGCAACCGTAGTAGGGATTCTTGTGATCCCATAGGTGTCGCTTCCACCGACATCTTTGGTGCGCCAAGTAGGGGGCGCAGTAGTGAGAATCCGGTTTAGCAGCTAGTCGAACAGTTCTTCGTCACCATGGCTCCCGAGAGGAAGACGACCACGGCGATGAGTTCATCCGGAACTGGACTGCTTGTACCGGTGCGGGCCAGTAGCGGGCCGGTCGTGGAAAGAACCTGTGGCGCGACCCGCGAACACCCACATTACCCTGGCAGTCCAGGCCTGGCGAGCGGCATCGTTCGAACGCCAGGCGATGGACCGCATGCCACAAACTCCAGAGATGGAGTTGGGGCCCCCGCACGCGGCGCGGGGCCCTCCAGGGGTGTCGCCATGCCGCCTGACAGTGGCGCAGTGCCCTCCAAGACACCAACACCGGAGCCCATGGCGCGTTCTTCCCAAGTTGTGCGCGATGAGCAGCGCCACCCCGCTGGTGACCCTGGGCGCCGCCCTGGGAAGAGTCCCGCGCATCCTTCACGGGACAAGGAAGGCCAGCATGCACGCCGAGGCACTGGTGGAAATAGCGGACAGTCGCAAGGCTGTGATAGAGCTCCTTCTAATGTAGTTAGAAGTCGAAGCGTGTCACGGTCCACGCAGCTTTCGCCGCCACCCATACCGGCAGAAGCTCAGGCGCGCGCGCAGCTGCTCCTCGACTTTCCTCCTGCTGCGGAGAGGTGATAACCCATAAGTGTAGGGGATCGCAATAGCTTTCGAGGCTAAAGTATTCAACCCAAATTTATTGATTTGACATAAGGGGAGCCAAAGAATATTCTTGAGTATTACCAGTTGAGTTGTCAATTCAACCAAACCTGGATAACTTAGTATCTGCAGCAAAGTGCTTAGTAGCAAAAGTGGTATGATAATAAAGGTAACGGTAGCAAAAGTAAAGATAATAGTTTTGGGTTTTTGTAGTAGTTGTAACAGTAGCAACGGAAAAGTAAATAAGCAAAGAACAATATATGAAAAGCTCGTATGCAATGGATCAGTGAAGGATAATTATGCCGGATGCGATTCCCCATGTAAGAGTTATAACATAGGGTGATATAGAACTAGCTCCAATTCATCAATGTAATGTAGGCATGTATTTCGTAAATAGTCATACGTGCTTATGGAAAAGAACTTGCATGACATCTTTTGTCCTACCCTCCCGTGGCAGCAGGGTCCTAGCGGAAACTAAGGGATATTAAGGCCTCCTTTTAATAGAGAACCGGAACAAAGCATTAGCACATAGTGAATACATGAACTCCTCAAACTACGGTCATCACCAAGAAGTATCCCGATTATTTTCACTTCGGGGTTGTTGGATCATAACACATAATAGGTGACTATAGACTTGCAAGATAGGATCAAGAACACACATATATTCATCAAAACATCATAGGTTCAGATCTGAAATCATGGCACTCGGGCCCTAGTGACAAGCATTAAGCATAGCAAAGTCATAGCAACATCAATCTCAAAACATAGTGGATACTAGGGATCAAACCCTAACAAAAATAACTTGATTACATGGTAAATCTCATCCAACCCATCATCGTCCAGCAAGCCTACGATGGAATTACTCACGCACGGTGGTGAGCATCATGAAATTGGTGATGGAGGATGGTTGATGATGATGACAGCAACGAATCCCCCTCTCCAGAGCCCCAAACGGACTCCAGATCATCCCTCCCGAGAGATATTAGGGCTTGGAGGCGGCTCCGTGTCGTAAAACGCGATGAAACTTTCTCTCTAATTTTTTTCTCCCCGAATGTGAATATATGGAGTTGGAGTTGAGGTCGGTGGAGGTCCTAGGGGGCCACGAGATAGGGGGGCGCGCCCTACAGGGGGGCGCCCCCCTGTCTCGTGGATAGGCCCTGGGCCCCCTGGTCTTGATTCTTTTGTCAAAAATTCTTATTAATTCCAAAAGGTGCCTCCGTGGATTTTCAGGACATTCCGAGAACTTCTCTTTTCTACACATAAAACAACGTCATGGCAGTTCTGCTGAAAACAGCATCAGTCCGGGTTAGTTTCATTCAAATCATGCAAGTTAGAGTCCAAAACAAGGGCAAAAGTGTTTGGAAAAGTAGATACGTTGGAGACGTATCAACTCCCCCAAGCTTAAACCTTTGCTTGTCCTCAAGCAATTCAGTTGATAAACTGAAAGTAATAAAGAAAAACTTTTACAAACTCTATTTGCTCTTGTTGTTTTAAACATGAAAACCAGCATTCAAGTTTCATCAAATATTATGAACTAACCATACTCACAATAACACTTAGGTCTCACAATTACTCATATCAATAACATAATCAGCTAGCGAGCCATAATAATAAAACTCGGATGACAATACTTTCTCAAAATAATCATAACATGATATAACAAAATGGTATCCTGTTAGCCCTTTCTGAGACCGCAAAACATAAATGCGGAGCACCTTTAAAGATCAAGGACTGACTAAACATTGTAATTCATGGTAAAAGAGATCTAGTCAAGTCATACCCAATATAAACCAATAGTGATGAATGCAAATGACAGTGTGCTCTCCAGCTGGTGCTTTTTAATAAGAAGGGTGATGACTCAACATAAAAGTAAATAGATAGGACCTTCGCGGAGGGAAGCAGGCATTTGTAGAGGTGCCAGAGCTCAATCTTAAAATAGAGATTGAATAACATTTTGAGCAGGATACTTTCACTGTCAACGCAACAACTATGAGATGGATGTATCTTCCATACTACATGCATTATAGGCAGTTCCCAAACAGAATGGTAAAGGTTTATACTCCCCCAACCACCAACAAGCATCAATCCATGGCTTGCTTGAAACAACGAGTGCCTCCAACTAACAACAGCCCTGGGGGAGTTTGGTTTAATTATTTTGATTTGCTTTGATCTTTTTGGATCATGGGACTGGGCATCCCGGTTACCGGCCCTTTCTCGTGAATGAGGAGCGGAGTCCACTCCTCTTGAGAATAACCCACCTAGCATGGAAGATATAGGCAGCCCTAGTTGTAACATGAGCTGCTCGAGCATACAAAACAGAATTTCATTTGAAGGTTTGGAGTTTGGCACATACAAATTTACTTGGAACGGCAGGTAAATACCGCAAATAGGAAGGTATGGTGGACTCATATGGAACAACTTTGGGGTTTAAGGAGTTTGGATGCACATGCAGTATTCTCGCTTAGTACAGGTGAAGGCTAGCAAAAGACTGGGAAGCGACCAACTGAGAGAGCGACAACAGTCGTAAGTATGCATTAAAATTAATTTACACCGAGTACAAGCATGAGTAGGATATAATCTACCATGACCATAATTATCATGAAGGCTATGTTGATTTGATTCAACTACATGCGTGAACATGTGCCAAGTCGAGTCACTCAATTCATTCAAAGGAGGATACCATCCCACCATATCACATCATAATCATTCTAATAGCATGTTGGCATGCAAGGTAAACTATTATAACTCATAGCTAATCAAGCATGACACGAGCAACTATAATCTCTAAATGTCATTGCAAATATGTTTACTTCATAATAGCTGACTCGGAAATGATGAACTCATCATATTTACAAAAACAAGAGAGGTCGAGTTCATACCAGCTTTTCTCATCCCAATAAGTCCATCATATATCGTCATTATTGCCTTTCACTCACACGACCGAGCGATGTGTATAATAATAAGAGTGCATGTGCATGGGACTAAGCTGGAATTTGCAAGCATTCAACTCAAGACAGAAGACAGGATAATATGGGCTCTAAGTTAAATAAACAATCATGCATCTAAGAGCCACTAAGAATTTTCAATATAGTCTTCTTGACCCCCAAAGGAAAGAAAAGAAAAGAAAAATATTTACACTGGAAAGCTCCCAACAAGTAAAAGAAGAACGAGAAATCTTTTTGGGTTTTCATTTTAATTTCTACTACAAGCATAGAATTTAAACTAACTATTTTTTTGGTTTTTCTTAAAGTTTATCAAACACACAAGCAGAAAACTAGGAAAAGAAATTTAAACTAACATGGCTAATACAATGAAAGAGTATGAGCACCGACGACTAGTGTGTGAACATGAATGTAAAGTCGGTGAGAAATACGTACTCCCCAAGCTTAGGCTTTTGGCCTAAGTTGGTCTAGTACCAAGGACCGCCGCTACTCTCCCCGGTGTAATGGGAGGTATAATCAGGATACCACTGGCTGGTCATCTCCGGATCCCACTGGACAGATGATGCACGATAAGGGTCTAGCTCAGGTTCCGGCTCAGGTTCAGGTTCTGGAGTAAATGCTTGGGCTCGATGATTGTTCACTACTTCCGGTGTGACAAGAAAATTTTCTGCAAGCAAATCAAACAACAGAGGCACGGGCAAAATAATAATCTCAATGTGCTTCTTATTAAATCTAAGTTTATACAAGAGCATCTTATCTTCGTTGTCAACAATAAACTTGTGTGCTACCATGCTCTTGTAATCTAAAATGTGAGGAGGTAATTTTGTCTCCTCTTTCTCATGGTGCCTAATGGGTATCTGAAAATATTTAGCAAGATGTGCAGCATAGATACCTCCAAATATGGGGCCTTTTGTATGATTCTGGGCTAGTCGTTTAGCAATGACGGCACCCGTACTAAAAGTATTGTCTCCAAGCAAAGCATGTTGAAGAATGATAATATCAGGAACGCTCAAGTTTCCACTATTTCCACGACCAATCAAGGGTCTACTAGCAAATATGGCAAAGTAGCGTAAAACAAGAAAGTGTATGCTAGAGACTTTTGCCTCGGAGACCTTCTTTGGCTCCTCTACAGCTATAGTGTTAACAAAGCCACCCACATCTTCACGATGGGGTTCCTCTAATTCTCCCTCATAACGTATCCTACACACGGCGCAAAAATTACATAAAGACATTTCTCTGAATTCATCATATAAATGAAATGATACTGCAGGCAGTGACTTCTTAGGATAAAAATAAAAGTTATGCACGAAAGTATTGGTGAGTAAGAGATACTGATCGATTCGGTCGTTCATGAAACCGGTGAGGCCTGCAGTCTCGATCAAAGCATAAAATTCTTCATGAATTCCAGCTTCTTTCAAGAAATCCTCACACGGCCATTCACAAGACCGTACTTCCGCTAAGCGAGGAAGATTATACTTGGCTTTTTCCTTCTCTTTGGCTTGTTTTTCCTGAGAGCTTTGGCTAGAAGAGCCCCTCAAAAGTTTCCTCAACATTTTCTGAACTTTTAGTAACTTCAAAATAAAAGTGAATAAAATTAAACAAGAATGGTAGCAACTACTCCTACAAGTTCCTAGAGCCTATATCATGCATTGGAATTGCTTGGGACCTCAAAAATTTAACATGCAAGCTCAAGAACATGGTCACCTATGCAGCAAGAATTTGCAATGAATAAAACACTAGAACAAAGACTAATTGGACCAATGGAGGAGTCACATACCAAGCAACAATCTCCCAAAGCAGTTTTGTAAATGGAGCTTTGAGCAAGGAGATCGAAAATCGCAGCAAAACGAGCTAGAACTCGTGCTTGAGCTGGACGGGGATTTTTTTGGGTAGAAGATGAAGTGTGTGGGTGCTGGCATAAGTGGAGGGGGGCACCAGGGGCCCATGAGACAGGGGGCGCCCTATAGGGGGGCGCGCCCTCCACTCTCGTGGCCTGGTGCTTGCCCCTCCTGCAGTGTTTTCAGAGCCTAAAATCCTTAAATATTCCAAAAAAGTCATACTAAATTTGCAAGGTATTTGGAGCACTTTTATTTTTGGACTATTTTTTATTGCACATATAATTCAGAAAACAGACGGATAATACTATTTTTTCTTTATTTATTCTAAATAATGGAAAGTAAAAAGAGGTACAGAAGGTTGTGCCTTCTAGTTTCATCCATCTCGTGATCATCAAAATGAATCCACTAACAAGGTTGATGAAGTCTTGTTAACAAACTCATTCCGAATAACACGGAAATGGAGAAATTTCGAATAACACTAAGTTACCTCAACGTGGATATGAAAATCCCCAACAATAAGAATATCATACTTTTTCTTGACAGTAGGGAGAGGAAATTCAAAACCTCCAATAATAATAGTTGGAATTTTTCCAATAGATTTGATGCTATGAACTTGAGATTGTTTCCTCGGAAAGTGTACCATATGCTCATTACCATTAACATGAAAAG
This sequence comes from Triticum aestivum, assembly GCF_018294505.1. NCBI lineage: Eukaryota > Viridiplantae > Streptophyta > Magnoliopsida > Poales > Poaceae > Triticum > Triticum aestivum. The sequence goes on from NC_057801.1 coordinate 310,524,823, forward strand.
TGGCACTGCCTTTGTTGCAATCAATAACAGCCCCTACGGTATTAAGAAAAGGTCTACCAAGAATAATAGACATACTATCGTCCTCGGGAATATCAAGAATAACAAAGTCTGTTAAGATAGTGACATTTGCAACCACAACAGGCACATCCTCACAAATACCGACAGGTATAGCAGTTGATTTATCAGCCATTTGCAAAGATATTTCAGTAGGTGTCAACTTATTCAGTTCAAGTCTACGATATAAAGAGAGAGGCATAACACTAACACCGGCTCCAAGATCACATAAAGCAGTTCTAACGTAATTTCCTTTAATGGAGCATGGTATAGTTGGCACACCCGGATCTCCAAGTTTCTTTGGTATTCCACCCTTAAAAGTGTAACTAAAAAGCATGGTGGAAATTTCAGCTTCCGGTATCTTTCTTTTGTTTGTAATGATATCCTTCATATACTTAGCATAAGGATTTACTTTCAGCATATCAGTTAAGCGCATACGTAAGAAAACAGGTCTAATCATTTCAGCAAAGCGCTCAAAATCCTCATCATCCTTTGACTTGGATGGTTTAGGAGGGAAGGGCATGGGTTTCTGAACCCATGGTTCTCTTTCTCTACCATGCTTCCTAGCAACAAAATCTCTCTTATCATAACGTTGATTCTTTGATTGTGGGTTATCAAGATCAACAGCAGGTTCAATCTCTACATCATTGTTTTTGCTAGGTTGAGCATCAACATGAACATTATCATTAACATTATCACTAGGTTCATGTTCATCACCAAATTGTGTTTCAGCATCAGAAATAGAAATATCATTGGGATTCTCAGGTGTGTCTACAGTAGGTTCACTAGAAGCATGCAAAGTTCTATCGTTTTTCTTTTTCTTCTTTTTAGAAGAACTAGGTGCCTCTAAATTATTTCTCTGGGAATCTTGCTCGATTCTCTTAGGGTGGCCTTCAGGATACAAAGGTTCCTGAGTCATTCTACCAGTTCTAGTAGCCACTCTAACAGCAAAGTCATTTTTATTATTTAATTCATCAAGCAAATCATTTTGAGCTTTAAGTACTTGCTCAGCTTGAGTAGCAACCATAGAAGCATATTTGCTAACGAGTTTGAGTTCATCTTTAACTCTAGCTATATTATCGCCTACCCGTCCTATCTCGAAAGCATTATTCTTTAAATGTGTGAGGAACTGGCGATGAACAAGGTTAAGGATGTGGCCGAGCTTTATGTTCTGGCCGATCGGTGCGCTCGGGCTGAAGAGGGGAGGAAGTACCCCGGTGAGGACGCCAGCGCGAAAACCGACTCCACAGATGACACCGCCGCCCCAGCAAAGAAGGGTCGGCGCCATAAAAGAAAGCGCAAGGGCAAGACTGTGCTTGCCGTCGAGGGATCCGATGACACCGGCACTGCCAAAAAGGCCAAGGCAAGCGACCCCGGCAAGGAGGTTGTCGGGTGTGCCGCTTGTCGGGCCTTGGCAGCTGCCGACAAGCCAGGGGGCTCCGACAAGCAGTATTGCAAGATCCACCGCACCAAAGGCCACGACCTCTAGAACTGCCGACAAATTGAGTTGCTTGTTGAGAAGCAAAAAGCTGAATATGAAAGGAGGGACAAGGAGAAGGGCCAAGACGGTGCTGAAGGATCCGACAAGAAGCGTGGTGGCCAAGGAGGCCGCCACGGCAAGGATAACCAGCAAGAGAGGCCCGCTCGGGGCCGCAACAAGAAGAAGGAAGACGATGATCATGACAAGGACGACGATTCCGGTGACCACGAGTTTCAGAAATCTACAGAGGCCATGTGTGTCGACGGTGGCGCCTCGCTGCACACATCTCAGTGCCAGCTCAAGCAGTGGGCGCATGAGATCACGGCGGTGGAGCCATCACTCGATGCATGGAAGCCACTGAAGTGGTCCAGCACGCCTATCATCTTTGACACCGTGGACCACCCTGATCGCACTACTGCGCTCGGGTGCTTGCCGTTGTTGGTTTCACCAATGATCCGCAACCTCAAGGTGACAAAGATGCTAGTTGACGGCGGGGCCGGTCTGAACTTGATCTCGCCTGTTGTGATCTAGAGGCTGTAGATCCCTGGTGGAGACCTCGAGGAGACGGGCACGTTTCAAGGGGTCAACCCGGGGAGGAGCCAGCCAAAGGGAAAGATCATGGTGCCCATGACGTTTGGAGGCGAGTTGAACTACAGGACGGAGAGGATTGTCTTCGATGTGGCCGAGATCCCCTTGCCCTACAATGGGATCCTCGGCCGCCCGGCACTGGCCAAGTTCATGGCGGCTTCCCATTACACCTACAACATGCTGAAGATGCCCGGGACGATGAACATCATCACCGTCCCCTCCGACAAGAAAGATGCACTGATTTGCGCTGACCAACACTACCGGGAAGCAGTTGCAGCAGCTACTACCAAGGCACTTGCTCCTGTCGTTGAAGCCCTGGGAGGGAAGAAGACCGGCGAGACCCCTCGCACCCACTCCAGCAAGCGCACCTCTTCGAGGTGTTGCGCTCCCGTCGAGGACGTGCTAGAGAGCTCCACCGGCAAGAGCAAGAGATCCAGATCTGCACCACCAGAGACCAAGAAGGTGTTCGTCAAGGAGGACGGCACGGGAGGATCTTTTACCATAAGCTCCACTCTCGATAGCAAATAGGAAGGCAAGCTCGTCACTTTTCGTGGCAAGCATCCGACATCCCTGGAGTTCCCAGGGAAGTGATTGAGCACCATCTTGTTGTCTGTCCTCATGCGCGGCCCGTCAAGCAGAAGGTCAGGAAGCAAGCTCTGGAGAAGCAGGAGCTCATCACAAACAAGATCAGGAAGTTAGAGGCAGTAGGCTTGGTAAGAGGGGTGCTCCATCTGACGTGGCTGGCCAATCCGGTAGTGGTGCGCAAGGCAAACGAGAAGTGGAGGTTGTGTATCAATTACACAGATATCAATAAAGCTTGTCCAAAAGATCCTTTCCCGTTGTCGCGCATCGACCAGATTGTTGACTCCACGGCCGGGTGTGACCTGCTATCATTCCACGACGCCTACTCAGGGTACCATCAGATTTTCATGACAAAAGAAGATGAGAAGACAACATTCATCACCCCATGTGGTATGTATTGCTTTTTTACGGATGCCTTTCGGGTTGAAGAGTGCTGGCTCGACCTTTGCAAGAGCAGTCCAAATTGGTTTTGAGCCCCAGCTACATAGAAATATGGAAGCTTATATGGATGACATAGTGGTCAAAACCAAGGACAAGGCGACACTTGTGCAAGATTTGGAAGAGACGTTTGCAAAATTGCGCAAGATCAACCTCAAGTTGAACCCTGAGAAGTGTGTCTTCGATGTCTCGTCCGGCAAGCTTCTCGGGTTCTTTGTGTCGCAGCGTGGGATTGAGGCAAACCCAGACAAGATCAGGGCCATCGAGCAGATTAAGGCACCTAAGCGGATCAAGGATGTACGTCGGCTCACTGGTTGCATCACTGCCATGAGCAGATTCATCTCCAAGTCCGTTGAGCGTGCCCTTCCCTTTTTCAAAATCTTGAAGAAGGCGGGCCCAATGGAGTGGACCCCGGAGGCCGAGGCAGCGCTGCAAGATTTGAAGAAATACCTCTCCTCTACCCCAGTGCTGGTTGTGCCCAAACCACAAGAACCGTTGCTGCTATTCCTAGCGGCAACGAATCAAGTGGTTAGCGCCGCACTGGTGGCGCAGAGCGAGGTCAACTAAGAGAAAGCAGCAACGGCAGAGTCGACGGATCGTGAACCAGAACTCTCCCCGACAGGACCTGGTCCCGGTAAGGCTGGGCCCCCGGCAAGGTCTGACACCAGTGAGACAGGGCCCACGCAACTAAGTGAAGTGGTGCAGAAGAAAAATGATGCAGCACCCGGTTTACTTTGTCAGCTCCCTCTTGTAGGGGGCTAGGTCGAGGTACTCCGGTGTGCAGAAATTGTTCTTCGGCCTTCTTATGGCCTCGAGGAAGCTGCATCATTACTTCCAAGCGCACGAGATCACCATCATCACCCGCCTCCCATTGCAACGGATACTGCATAACCCAGATGCGACAGGGAGGATTGTGGAATGGGCTTTGGAGCTGTCAAGTTTTGGTTTGAAGTTCGAAAGCACCTCAACGATTCAGAGCAGAGTCTTGGTGGAGTTCGTTGCCGAATGGACCTCGATGCTCGACGAAGAGATCCAGGAGACCACTCTCCCCAGCAAGGAAACAAGTCGCAACTGGATTACGTATTTTGATGGGGCTTTTTCGCTACAAGGCGCCAGTGTTGGTGTGCTGCTCGTCGCACCCACCGGAGAGCACCTCAAGTACGTGATCCAGATGCACTTTCCCAGGGAGATGTCCGTGAACAACACTGCTGAATACGAGGGATTGCTTGCCGTTCTCAGGATCGCGGCAGACCTCGGGGTCAAGAAGCTCATCGTCAGGGGTGATTCACAGCTTGTCGTCAGGCAGATAAACAAGGATTATCAAAGCCCGTTGATGGAGGCTTACGTGGATGAAGTGAGGAAACTGGAGGATCACTTTGATGGTATACAGGCATAGCACGTCCCCCGAGTGGAGAACGACATCGCCGACTACCTGTTGAAGCGTGCTGCCCTCAAGCTACCTGTGGAACCAGGTACTTTTGTGCTTCGGTTAACTCAACCATTCGTTGAACCATTAACAGAGAAGAACAAGCAGAGGAAGTCAGGCCCTGGAAAATACTTCCCCACCAAGCTCCCTGGAGCCGCCGGTGAAGATGTTGTAGTGGACGCCGAGCCGGCCATGGGACAACCGACTTCGGTGGGGCGCCAAGCCCTTGCCGTGGAGGCAACTGCTTCCGCAGCAGAGGAAATGCCTTTGGTCCTTGCCGTCGAGCCACAGGCTCCAGCACGGGTGCAGCATACCGTCCGATTCCTCCAAACAGGGGAGCTTCCTGAGGAGTAGGAAGAAGCAGAGAAAGTAGCTCGTCATTCTGCTCTGTACCAGTTCGTTGACAATGTTCTGTACAGAAAAAGGCCGATGGAGTGAAATTGAAGTGCATCCCCCGGGAGGAAGGACTGGAGCTGTTGGCGGAGATACATGGAGGCATATGTGGCTCCCACATAGGGTCAAGGGCCCTTGCCGGCAAGGCTTTCCGGCAAGGTTTCTTTTGGCCCACTGCCCTCCAGGATGCAACGGCACTGGTAACCAAGTGTGAAGCATGCCAGTTCCATTCGAAGAAGCTTCATCAGCCAGCTCAAGCCTTGTAGACAATCCCTCTCTCCTGACCATTCTCAGTCTAGGGATCGACATACTGGGCCCTTTTCCCCGCGCCTTTGGGGGCTTTGAGTACTTGTACGTTGCAATCGACAAGTTCACAAAGTGGCCGGAGGTGGAAGCAGTGAGGAAGGTGACCACACAGTCAGCCGTCAAATTTTTTAAGGGGATGGTTTGCCGCTTTAGTGTGCCGAACAGAGTCATCACCAACAACGGCATGCAGTTCACAAGCCACACCTTCATGCAATATATTGAAGACCTCGACAGCAAGGTCTGTTTTGCTTCCATGGCACACCCACGGAGCAACGGCCAAGCGGAGAGGGCAAATGCTGAAGTGCTGCGTGGCCTGGGGACGAAGACTTTTGACAGGCTGCGCAAGAGCAGAAGGCGCTGGATTGAGGAGTTGTCGGCGGTTCTTTGGTCGATCAGAACGACGCCAAATCGAGCCACCGACCAGACACCCTTTGCCCTGGTATACGGGGTAGAAGCAGTTCTCCCCAGGAACTCATATACGGGTCACCTCGAGTGCTCGCTTATGATGAGCTTGAGCAAGAGCGATTGCGGCAAGATGACGTGACGCTCCTTGAGGAAGATCGTCTTCAGGCGGCTGTGAGAGCAGCACGCTACCAGCAAGCTTTGCGCCGCTACCATAGCCCTAAGGTTCATGCCCGAAGCTTTGAGGAAGGTGACCTTGTTCTTCGGCGTGTTCAATCGGCCAAGAATTACAAAAAGTTGACGCCAAAGTGGTGATGCAGAGCATCCCTCGACTACTCGCACCGACACTCCATCACCACCGCAAGCTCCAAGTGGACCAATGACACGAGCACGTGCACGCGCCATCGAGAATGAGGTTGACTCTCTCCTCTTCGAGTTTCACTCGGTTTCACATGAGAATTGGATTCTACCATCATCGAAAACATTGTGCATGCTTAGGTACCAAGAATACGATGGTGAGAAGGAGAGGACGGAGACTCAAGTGCCCTCGAAGCAAGGGAAGGAAGAGAAGGAAGGAGAGAACGAGAAGGATGAAGAAGGAGGAGACGGGGCAAACCCCCTGGACGCCCCGGGTGCCTGGCACCTGCAGCCCCCGGGTGCCCAGGCCCCTGGCCACCTACAGCCGCGCCCCGGGTGCCCGGGCCTTGGCTGGCCGGGTGCCCGACCCCCTCTGCCCCAGCTGCTGGGCCCTGCCCCGGGTGCCCGGGCTTGAGGCCCCGGGTGCCTGGCCACTCCACCCGGCCATCTCCAGCGCCACACCTGGGTGCCCGAGACTTGGGCCCCCGGGTGCCCGGCCGCCCCGCCCGGCCATATCCAGCGCCACCCCCGGGTGCCCGGGACTTGGGCCCCCGGCTGCCCGGCCACATGCCAGCCAGCCCCTGAGTAGTCCGGGTGCCCGGCCCAAGTTGCCCGGGTGCCCGGCCCCCTTCGTCCAGCCGCATGTTGATTGCCTTTTTGGCCTTGTACCCCTGTCTTCTTGCCTTGTCTCGCCCCTAGACTATATAAGGACACCTCCTAGGTCATTTGTAGGGTTAGCAAAGATTAGACTAAACATTGTGAGCCTTTGCTCCTTGTATCCCCTCCTCTTAGAAGCTCAAGCCCCCACCTAGGGAAGAATCCATTGGATTGTCAAGGCCTCCTCTTGGAGAAGATCATCAAGACCTCACCTAGTGGGAAGAATTTACCTAGTGCTACTCTCCTTGTATTGATCTTGTAATCTTGTGGAACTCATGTGTGCTACTCTAGTGGATGTGATATTTGGGTTTGTTTGAGAGATTTGTTCTTGGTGTTCTTGAGTGGTTTCCTCCTTTTCCCCCTCCAAGTGTGAAAAGATCCTTCCTAGGGTTTGACCCTACAACATCTTGGTATCATGAGAAAGGTTTATTCACATCTTGGAGTCCCATCCCCCCATTTGCTAGTTTGATTTTGTTGTTTTTCGTCCAAATCCAAAAATCCCCACAAAAATAGCCCCAAAATTTTTTTCTTGCAATTTGTTGGATCTTGTGAGATTTGGTTGTTTTGGTCCATGGATTTGATGTTTGGCAAGTGGATCTAGCCCCTCCCCAACAACCCCCACCCTTCCCACCACGAAATCCACCGAATTTGGCCTTTCCCCAAAGATTTCCGCCCAAATCGGCCACCACCGGGTGCCCGCATCTCGAACCACCGGGCACCCACACCGCGCCCAGCCACCCCTGGGCACCCGCACCTCACACCCCCGGGTGCCCACACCCCCCCCCCCAAAATCAGCCCACTACCAACACCATTTTGGCCATAACTTCCACCTCCCAAGCCCGTTTTTCGTGGTCTTTAGCTCGTTTAGAAGCTCTTGACATCCCCCATCCACTCATCCTACTACCACCACCATTAGCCCCATCCAAAAAATCATCACAAAAACACCCACCTTCCAAATTTGACCGATTTTGTGTTGCCATTTGCGTTTCCTAAGGTCTTTCGGCTACTTAGGAGCGTGTGACATCTTCGTCACCATCACCGACTCGGAGTCATCTTCATCGCTTACCGTAAGAAAGGACGGTAACCTCGACGACACTTAATCCTTACCTTGCTTTTGCATTGATAGCCCGAGCCACTTTGCGTCGCTTACCCATTGAGACAAGCAAGTTGAGAATTGTCGGGCCATGCTTTTTGTGCACTGTAGTGATCGTGTTATCATCTTAGTGCCATAAGTCTCTCCCATGCATATCATACATACTTGCCTCATATCATACTCGGCTCGAGCATCAAGCATAGAAAAAAATACTTTTAAGCAAAAGAGGAGAAACAAAGAGCTTGTAAGCAATAGAGTTGAGCCATTTGCATACCTATATCATCTTGGTCATCGCATATATACCATAGTTGGGATTGAAGACGGCACGGTTCTCTCATAGGTAGGTGCACAAGCGTATCTTGCCCATTTGAGCAATCGAGCTAGTGTCTCTCGCGCATTCGCACAACAAGAGCATTTTCCATGGTCGCACTTTTCGAGCTCACTCCTTGGTTGTGCGGATCCCATCTATCTTCCGTGTGTGTGTACCTAGTGATACCTTTGGGTTTGATCTATTTGCTTTACTTGAATTTTTGTGAACCTTCTCAACCTTATCGATATCTTGACTAACATTTGCTTGAAATTTTTGCCACCATCCTAACCGAGCTACTCCATAAGCCTCTTACTTGTAGGTGTGAGAAAAAAACCCGGTTCCAATTCTCCTATTGTGGCATTACATTGAGTGACACTTGTTACATCTTCAATCCTCGGAGAAGGTAACTTTGGTATTGTTCTCTCACTTTCCTACTCACCCCACTTGGTTATGATGGATAGGCCAAGCGCGTCGTCGAACACACTTTTCGAGGAGCAAGGTGATGATTCCAGACATGTCTCCAAGAACCACTTCTTCATCGCGCAACGAGCACTTCATCAAGAAAACATCGCCTTGGGTGAAAGATTGGAACAACTCGCCTCCGACCTTCGTCAAAACATCGACGACAAATTCAACACACAAATGGAAGAGCTCCGCAACATGATTGTTCGACGCCCGTCTTCCTCATCGGCTTCTTCAAGACGGCGCCACTCAAGTCACCGTACAAGTCGGCAATCTTTGGACTACTCTTATTATGATGCAAGTCCACCACGAGCTCGCCCTCCTCGACATGATCATCATCAAGCTCACCAAGCTCAAGAAAATCCATTCCATGGCAATGGATTACAAGACCGAGTTCGAGCACGTGAACGGATGCGACACCAAGTCCCTTATGGAGCAATGGAGCTAGAGCAAATACCTCCACAAGTACCACCTCAAGCCCCTCAAGACGGTGATGCACTTCGACAAGCACAAGAGCAACGTGAAGCACAAGCCCTCGACCGTGAAGCTCAAGCACTTGAAGCACAACAAGCTCTTCAAGAGGCCACTAGAGCCGTTGAAGTCCGCAACCGCCAAGTGCGAGAACAAGAGGAAGCTCTTCGATGCGAGATACAAGAAGAAGAAGCCCGACGCGAAGAACAACAAGAAAGGCGCAACCAAGCGCACATTCCTCGCCCTCCTCCAAGACAAGAGCGACGCCAAGTGGAACAAGTGCTTCAAGACCCTCCTCCATGCCAAGAGCGACATCATGAGGAACGAGCATTTGAGGACTTTCCAAGGCAAGAGCGATATCACAACCGCTATCAAGATGAACAACTCCGCTACGGCAAGCTCAAGTTCACCATGCCAAAGTTCTCCGGAAGCAATGATCCCGAAGAATATCTCTCTTGGGCATTGAAGGTGGACAAGATTTTTCGCCTCCACAACTACGATGAAGAAAAGAAGATAGCCATGGCCTCCCTCGAGTTACAAGACTACGTCCTCATTTGGTGGGAACAAGTGATCGAGCGACGACATACAATAGGCGAACCTCCAATCACCACTTGGGAAGCCATGAAGGAAGTCATGAGAGCCCGCTTTGTGCCTACTCACTACACTCGAGATCTTTTCAAGAAGTTGCAACTCCTCAAGCAAGGCACCAAGACGGTGGAAGAATACTACCAAGAAATGGAGATTTCCATGATACGAGCCAATGTCAAGGAAGATGACGAGCAAACAATGGCACACTTCTTGAATGGCCTCAACCACCCAATCAAGTGGATCGCCGACTTCCAACCATACTCCAACCTTCTTGAGCTAGTTCATCAAGCGACCAAGGCCGAGCGACAAGTGCAAGATGACTCCAAATATGCCAAGTACTCGTCCAAGACCTACGGCTCCTACTCTCAAGCTCCCGCGACTTCGGCACCTCCTACATCAACTCGAGCACGCCAAGTACCAGCGACAAGTCAAGTTCCAAGCAAGTGGCACCTTCCTCGACTCGTCCTCCGGCAAGCACCTACAAATCCAAGACTCCTTCATCTTCGGCACCTCCCGATGATCCGGCAAGACAAGTTCAATCAAGTGCTTCACATGTGGCGGCCGAGGCCACAAGTCCTTCCAATGCACCAACAAGCGAACAATGATCTTCAACGATGACGGCACATATGACTCAATGAGTGAAGAAGAAATGGAAGCCATTGAGCACGTGGCCATGCACCGGCGCGTGAACGAAGATGAAGATGACCAAGTCTTTTGTGACAATGATTCAAGTCCCTCTCTCGTGGTCTCCAAGGTATTGACGCTTCAACACCACCAAGAAGAAGACCAACGCTGCCAAATCTTCGACACCAAGGCCGGCATCAACGGAAGGTCCATCAAGGTCATCATCGATGGAGGTAGTTGCCACAATTTGGCAAGTGAAGAACTATGCTCCAAGCTTCAATTGGTCAAGAGGAAGCATCCGCACCCTTACAAGGTTCAATGGCTAAGTGACTCCGGCACTATCCGAGTTGAGCATACGGTCCAAGTCTCCTTCAAAATTGGTGCATATGAGGACACTTTGGAGTGTGATGTGGTCCCAATGACCGTTTGCCACCTCCTTCTTGGTCGACCATGGCAATTCGACCGTGGTGTTATCCACAATGGGCGTACCAATCACTATAGCTTCAAGATGAAAGGGAAGGAATATGTGCTACGACCTATGTCTCCTAGTCAAGTGATAGCCGACAAGCAAGCCACCCATCATGGAGAGAAGAGTGAGAAAGTGAGCCACCCAAACGTGAGTGAGAGCCACAAGCCAAACTTGAGCGCCTCTTCGCCTAGAGAGAAAAACCTCATACTATTTGCCACAAAAAGTGAGATGAGAGAAGTGTGTGAGAACCCATCGAGTGTGATGCACTTTGTCCTTGTGTGCAAGGATGGAGAACCAAAAACTAACACCGCTCACGAGCTACCTTTCGTGTTTCAATCTCTTTTGCAGGAATTTCAAGACGTTTTCCCCGATGAGCTACCTCCGGGTCTCCCTCCTCTTCGGGGCATTGAGCATCGAATCGACCTCATCCCCGGTGCTCCTCTTCCAAACAAGGCTCCCTACCGCATCAACCCCAAAGAGACAAAGGAGATTCAATGGCAAGTACAACAACTCATCGACAACGGTCATGTACGTGAAAGCTTAAGCCCTTGTGCCGTTCCCGTTATACTTGTGCCCAAGCAAGACGGTACCTTTCGCTTGTGTTCCGATTGTAGACCCATAAATGCTATTACTGTTCGCTATAGGCATCCCATTCCGCGCTTAGATGATATGCTCGATGAACTTAGTGGAGCTAACTCTTTCTCCAAAATTGATCTTAAAAGTGGCTATTATCAAATCCGCATACAAGAGGGTGATGAATGGAAAACTGCTTTCAAAACCAAATTTGGCTTATATGAATGGTTAGTTATGCCTATGGGTTTATCGGAGGCTCCCAGTATTTTCGTGCGTCTCATGCATCATGTACTTTGCCCTTATATTGGAGTCTTTGTTGTGGTTTACTTCGATGATATTCTTGTGTTTAGCAAAACCATGAAAGAGCATCTTAATCATGTTAGGGCTGTTTTGCAAACACTTCGCAAGGAAAGTCTTTATGCCAACATGAAAAAGTGCACATTTGGTGTTTACAAAGTGGTTTCCTTGGGTTTTGTTGTATCTTCCAAGGGTGTCCATGTTGATGAATCTAAAATTGAAGCAATTAAAAATTGGCCCCAACCCACCAATTTGCAACAAGTGCGAAGTTTTCTTGGCCTTGCGGGTTTTTATCGTTGCTTTGTGAAAGATTTTAGCACTATTGCCGCTCCTTTGCACGCTTTGAGCAAGAAGAATGCTCCTTTTGTTTGGGGACCTTTGCAATTAACCACTTTTGATGAGCTCAAATCTTTGCTTACACATGCTCCGATTCTTGCTTTACCCAACTTTGAAAAAACTTTTGAGGTTCATTGCGATGCAAGTGGTACCGGAATTGGTGGAGTTTTGATGCAAGAAAAACAAGCTATTGCTTATTTTAGTGAAAAACTTCCGGTGCTCAACTTAACTATCCCATATATGACAAAGAATTGTTTGCATTAGTGCGTGTGTTACATGTGTGGGAGCATTACCTTAGACCGCATGAGTTTGTCATACATACCGATCATGAAACACTTAAATACCTCAAAGGTCAAACCAAGTTGAATAAAAGGCATGCTAAATGGAGTGAATTCATTGAATCTTTTTCCTATGTGATAAAGTACATTACGGACAAAGAAAACGTGGTGGCGGATGCCCTTTCCCGCAAATGCATGTTACTTACTCAACTTGAATTGAATGTCATAGGATTTGATCATATCAAAGATTTGTATGAGGGTGATGTGACTTTTGCTACTCCTTACGCTAAGTGTGTGACGCATACTTCTTGGGAACGATATTATATCAAAGATGGTTATCTTATGAGAGCCAACAAACTATGCATTCCCAAGTCTTCTCTTCGTTTGCTCCTTTTGCAAGAGGCTCATGGAGGGGGACTCATGGGACACTTTGGACGCGACAAGACTTTCGCCGTGCTCTCCAAGAACTATTATTGGCCAAGTCGCGATGTTGCCCGCTTCACCAACCGGTGCTCTACATGTTGCAAAGCTAAGTCACACTCTCAATCCCATGGTTTACATATGCCTTTACCTATTCCAGATCAACCTTGGGAAGACATTAGCATGGATTTTGTGCTTGGATTACCTAGAACTCAAAATGGCAAGGATTCCGTTTTTGTTGTTGTGGACCGTTTCTCTAAAATGACTCATTTCATCCCATGCAATAAGATAGACGACGCTTCACATGTTGCCAATCTCTTTTGTAGGGAAATCTTGAGGTTGCACGGCGTGCCAAAGACAATTGTGTCAGATTGAGATGTCAAATTCTTATGCTACTTTTGGAAGACACTATGCGCCAAGCTCGGGATCAAGCTACTATTCTCCACGGCATATCATCCTCAAACCGATGGCCAAACGGAAGTCACCAACCGGACGCTTGCGACTCTCCTAAGTGTGTTGATCAAGAAGAACATCAAGGAGTGGGAGGAGTGCCTACCCATCGCCGAGTACGCCTACAATCGTGCAAGACACTCTACAACTGGCAAGTCCCCCTTCGAGGTCGTCTACGGTTTCAACCCTTTGTCGCCATTGGACATCCTTCCTCTACCGCTTCAAGAACGAGCAAACATGGACGCAAGTGCAAGAGCCGCCTACCTCAAGAAGATGCATGAAGAAACACGTTCCACGATCGAGCGCCAAGTACAACGACTCGCTTCCAAGCTCAACCTCAACAAGTCTCCTATGGTGTTCCAACCGGGTGATCAAGTATGGATACATCTCCGCAAAGACCGCTTCCCCAAGGAACGCAAGTCCAAGCTACTTCCAAGAGCCGACGGACCATTCAAGGTGATCGCACGCTACAACGACAACGCCTACAAGGTCGACATCCCACGTGACAAGTACAACGTTAGCGACATCTTCAATGTTAAAGACTTGGCCAAGTACCATGGTGATGAAGAGCACGATCCGTGGATGGATCTCTCCCAAGGGGGAAGATGATGCGGAGCATCACTCGACTACTCGCACCGACACTCCATCACCACCGCAAGCTCCAAGTGGACCAATGACACGAGCACGTGCACGCGCCATCGAGAACGAGGTTGACTCTCTCCTCTTCGAGTTTCGCTCGGTTTCACATGAGAATTGGATTCTACCATCATCAGAAACATTGTGCATGCTTAGGTACCAAGAAGACGATGGTGAGAAGGAGAGGACAGAGACTCAAGTGCCCTCGGAGCAAGGGAAGGAAGAGAAGGAAGGAGAGAACGAGAAGGATGAAGAAGGAGGAGAAGGGGCAAACCCCCTGGACGCCCCGGGTGCCCAGCACCTGCAGCCCCCGGGTGCCCGGGCCCCTGGTTACAGTCGCGCCCACGGGTGCCCGGGCCTTGCCTGGCCGGGTGCCCGGTCCCCTCTGCCCCAGCCGCTGGGCCCTGCCCCAGGTGCCCAGGCTTGAGGCCCCGGGTGCCCGGCCGCTCCACTCGGCCATCTCCAGTGCCACCCCCGGGTGCCCGGGACTTGGGCCCCCGGGTGCTCGGCCACCCCGCCCGGCCATCTCCAGCGCCACCCCCGGGTGCCCAGGACTTGGGCCCCCGGGTGCCTGGCCCCATGCCAGCCGGCCATTGAGCAGTCCGGGTGCTCGGCCCAAGTTGCCTAGGTGCCCGGCCCCCTTCGTCCAGCCACACATTGATGGCCTTTTTGGCCTTGTACCCCTCTCTTCTTGCCTTGTCTCGCCCCTAGACTATATAAGGACACCTCCTAGGTCATTTGTAGGGTTAGCAAAGATTATACTAAACATTGTGAGCATTTGCTCCTTGTATCCCCTCCTCTTAGGAGCTCAAGCCCCCACCTAGGGAAGAATCCATTGGATTGTCAAGGTCTCCTCTTGGAGAAGATCATCAAGACCTCACCTAGTGGGAAGAATTTACCTAGTGCTACTCTCCTTGTATTGATCTTGTAATCTTGTGGAACTCATGTGTGCTACTCTAGTGGATGTGATATTGGGGTTTGTTTGAGAGATTTGTTCTTGGTGTTCTTGAGTGTTTTCCTCCTTTTCCCCCTCCAAGTGTGAAAAGATCCTTCCTAGGGTTTAACCATACAACAAGTGGGAAGGCCCTTATCTGGTAACACGAGTCACCAGGCCTGGTGCAGTCCGCCTGGAGACCAAAGATGACATTCCAGTGAGCAACTCCTGGAACATCAAGCATCTTCGCAAGTTTTACCCATAAGGCACAGCTGTCGGGCCCCCGGCAGGCCACCTTTTGTACAAGACTTGCCAACAAGGCATGTAACCCTTGTACAAAGCCAGGCGCAGATCCTGAGCATAAGTAAACAAAGCGCTGGCGCCCTAAATTATAGCATGCATGCCAGATTGAGTCTCTCCATCGGTTAGGGTTGATAGTGCTTAGTGGTGCCTAACCCCTAGCATAGAGGTCGAGTTTGCGTCTCTTTGTTCCTGTCCTTCCTCTTTGGTCCGCAAGGTACATAAATGTTTCCGCCATGTTAAGTGGAAGGAAGAGTACAAGCCGACGCTCTGACCCCGGCAAGACAAGCTTGTCGGAGGTTGAAGACACAAAGGTCCACCCACGGCAAGCTAGGGTTGTCGGGGGCTGCAGATTCAGATAAGTTTTCTTATCCCTTGTTGTGCATTTCCGTATAAAATTGGGATGTATGAAGCCTCGTTTTATTCCAAGGCTGTTGTGCTCCCTCCATTCCTGCCATCCGAGAACCTCTTCTTGGTTTGGAATTGGGTTGTAGCCGCGGCAGCAAGGAAGCAAGCGTAGGGCCCACCCCTACTTCACCCCTGCCTCTGCCAAAGGCGTGAGTGTGGTCAAATGGAGTAGGGGAGCGGCAAGGCCTGCTGCCGGGCAACGGTGTTTATATTAAAAATAACAAGGATTTGTTACTCGGTATGGGCTCTACTCACATACACAAGACCCGGCAAGCACCCTTTTTCATTAATATGTTCCATACAGGTACAGTTCATACGGAATGTAAACATAAGGAAGGGGATTACAGGTTTTAGGTCTAACTAAGGCCCATAGGCTTAGAAGCTAAAAAAGATAAGGTGCCCATAATCCCTTTCTTGTCCCTCTCCTCAGGAAATGGAACAAGAAGGCAAAAGGGCAGAAGGAGCACCTAGGCGAGGTGCGAGCAGCAGAAGGCGTCAAGAGAACATGCCGGTGGCCGTCTAGGGGAGGGCTAGTGATGATGGTTCCGGGAAGAAAGCCGGAAGATGAGGCAACGGTCCGTCAATACGCTATGAAGGCGTCGGTGCCATCGTACTCTGACTTGACAGCCCGCCACCCGCCTTCTTCGCCTTCTCCGGCCTTCCCACACCAGCCGCCCAAGGAGACGACCCCGAGAAGTTCAAGGAGCCGCCTCCACCGGGAGAAGGGGCCTAGTGCAGATGTTGCTGCTGCCGGCACCACCCCGGGGCAGCGGGTCCGACACCTAGCCAGACCCGTCATCCTCTTGCCTGCTACCCTCGTCGTAGTTGCCGCTGTCCTCCTCATCACTCTCGCTTGAGGACGAGTCTTCGTCATCCGAGGAGCTCTCCACGCAGCACTTCAGACGAGTTCCGAAATTGCCAAAGACCTTGACGGAGAGGAGGCCATTCTCCATTAACTTGAAGTAGAGAGTGAGCCCCATCGTCAGGCTGTGGATGTGAGCAAAGATTTTCCACCCGCAGCAAAGATACATGATGTGAGGGGCCAGGAAATCAACGTCGGCCCATGTGTCGTTGTTCCCACAGCCCCACATGTGCAGCCTCAGCGCCTGAGGCGGGTCGAGCTCCATCTCCCAAGCGAATGGAGTAGGGAGATGAAGACGACACCGCGCCAGCCGGTGCAGCCTGATGAAGAACTCGCGGGGTTGGTCCCCGACGTGGCCCTCCATTGGGGCAAGGACCGCTGGCGGAGGCGAGGCCGATGCGCCGCCCCGTCCTCCTCTTCCCCGAGCGCCACGGTGGCTTCGGCCTCGCCCCCTCCCCCTTCCCCTCACGGCCGTCTCCGCCGCCATGGGCTCTTGGGAAGGAGTAGGGGGCCTTTGCATGTCAGCCCAGGATAACACCTGACGCACGACAGGTCCATGATACAGCATTCCCGGTACAATAATATTCATCAAATACATGTGTATATGATTACATCATTGATGAATACAAATATCTGGCATAACCCTAAAGCTATTTAAACGGCAGCGGAAATCTATTGAAATGGCGGCGGAAGTCTTGGTTTGGCAGCTACAACTCTGGTTGGGCTCCACAACTCACAGGACTGGCAAGATTACGGCCTAGCACGACGGAACAATCGAACAATTCGGGCATGACCTACAAAACTGGCATGACATGCCAGGTCAGTATATTGAATGTACTTGCAAGACAACCAAATACATCACATCCAAACAAATAGATGACAACGCAAGAACCCAAGCGTATGCAACAACCTACCTCATAGCAGAAACTAAGCATGGCAATGGCATATCAAACTTACTCTAACATGGCTACAGCAAAACATGGCATGACATTTCAATCATAACATGGCATATCAAAGCATGGCATAAATCCAGTCAAAGCATGGCATGGCATCATGATACTATGCTGAAAATAAACAACCGGTCATATCCGATGCAAACATAACATGTTAACTTCATGCAACCATCTACTGTTCTACCATGGTTCTCTAAATGCAAATAACAACTTACTACCCATGCAATGCAAACAAAATGTGCATCGAGTCCCTCGGACTCTCTTACTAGTGGATTGCCTCGCAACCAAGCGATGATCATGCACGGTTCACCAACAGAACCACACTTGGGCCAACACTCACCGAGACCTTGTCTCGTGATCATACCAACTCATCATCGTGATTACGCACGACTGTCTCACAGTCCAAGTCATCTCATTATTTCACATTGTAAGTGCATCTAGTGCCACCCCTAGTTGTTTTTGGAGTATTGACGACAAAGTTGGTTGAGGGACTAATGTGTTTGTGAGAATTGCAGGATAACGCAGGTAGTGTCCCTCATTGATTCGGTTTACCTACCGGAGATGACCCCTAAAAATGTATGAAGACATTGAAGACAATGGTGGTGTGTGAAGATATTCACACTGAAGACTATGACATGAGAAGACATTGAGTGAAGACTATGGAGCGCGAAGACTGAGTTGTTTCGTTGTTTCCTTTTCTTCTTTGTTGAGTCATAGGAACCACCGTACTGTTAAGTGGGGTCCAAGTGAACAAAGTCAGAGTGACTGAAGTGATGCTCAACCCAAATCCTATGTCTTCGAGCGAAGACAATGAGTGCAAATCTTATCCAGAGCTGGATGAGTCAGCTTTGCTTGTAGCCCAAGTAAAGTTTTCGTGTGTGTTTGAAATCTGACCGTTGGAACACGTGTCAGTTCCTTAGTGACCCAGGGTCATTTCGGACATATCAGGTCGGGTTGCCTTGTGGCTATAAATAGCCCACCCCCTACACCATAAATTGGTGGCTGCTTAGAGTTAGTTTACGGCTTTTGTCGTTTTGAGAGCAACCCACCTCGAAGCCTTTGAGAGAGAGATCCTTGCGAGGACAAAGCCCAAAC
Organism: Triticum aestivum; assembly: GCF_018294505.1. Taxonomy (NCBI): domain Eukaryota; kingdom Viridiplantae; phylum Streptophyta; class Magnoliopsida; order Poales; family Poaceae; genus Triticum; species Triticum aestivum. Next base: position 310,543,065 of record NC_057801.1, read on the forward strand.
ACCCAGAGCCAAAGAGTGTTAGGCATCACTGAAGTCTTTCTGTCTATGTGACCTGGAGACTTATTACACTTGAGGACTGTGTATCCTCCAGCCGGTTAGGCGTCGCGTTCTGAGCATCCAAGAGTCATTGTGGATCGTCGGTGAACGAAGTCTGTGAAGGTTCGGAAGTCTACCTTGAAGACTTACCAGAGTGATTGGGCGAGTACTGTGTGTCCTTAGCTCAAGGGGAATAAGGTGAAGACGCGGTCTTCTGAGTTGAATCTCAGCCTCCCTAACCAGACGTATAGTTGTCACAGCAACTGGAACTGGTCCAACAAATCATGTGTCTTCAACAAGTGACTGGTTCTATCCCTTCCCTACTTTACTTTGAGTTTGTCTTCATGAAGTCATTGCTTATTTGTCTTATCTGTTTGACTTCATTGCTTGACTACTATCGTTGATTGGCTTCATACTATCTTCCATCCTGATCCTTACCACCTAGCTGCTATTAGTCTTTGTACGTTCACATTATTGCATACTTGACTATGGCTTGCTTGTTGTAGTTTATCTTCTGCTGCATATCAATTAGGTCATTTCTATTGTTTGTCTTTGAAACTTCCACGTTTTGAAGACTTTGATAAAAATCGCCTATTCACCCCCCCTCTAGTCGATAACTAGCACTTTCAATTGGTATCAGAGCGAGGTACTCCCTTATTCTGTGTGATTCGGTTTAACCACCTGGAGTTTAGCTATGTCGACTGCAGGGATAATCAAAGTCTCTGTTGCTTGTCCCGTGTTCAATGGAACTGAATATCCCTACTGGAAGAATAAGATGCGCATGCATCTTGAAGCCATTGATGTCGACCTCTGGTATGTCATCAAGAACGGCGTTCCCAAAACTGGTGAAGGTGTCACCCCTACTGATGTCAAGAAGTTCATTCAACTGGACTCCACTGCAAAGAACATCATCTGTGGTCATCTGACCAAAGGACAGTATGGCCGTGTGAGTGCTCTGGAAACGTCAAAGCTAGTCTCGGACTGGCTATCCAAGGTCAACGAAGGCGTCTCTACACAGAGAGACCAGAGGATCAGTGTTCTTCGCAATCTCTTCAACCGCTTCAAGAGAAACGACAATGAAAATGTCCAGCTCACGTTTGATCGCCTCACCAACATCACAAATGAGCTTCAGGCTCTTGGCACCACTGAGATTACCAAGCATGAAATCGTCAAAACACTACTGAGATCACTTGACAGCTCCTTTGACACCCTTGCCCTCATGATACAAGAACGCCCTGACTTCAAGACACTCGATCCGTCTGATATACTTGAGAGGCTCAACACACATGAGTTCCAGCTTTCTGAGAAAAGAGATATCTATGGTCCCAATTATGGCCGAACTTGCGCTTTGAAGGCAAAAGTGGTTTCCTCATCTGAAGAAGAATCTAACTGCGGTTCTGATGATCCTGAAGACATTGGAAAGGAACTTGCCATGCTTGTGAAGAAGTTCCAGAAATTCACCAAGAAGAAGGGCTTCAGAAAGTCTTCACGATCTAGCTCAAGAAATGATGAAGCTTCCACTCATGACAACAAGAAGAGAACATGTCACAAGTGCAAGAAACCTGGACACTATATCTCTGAGTGTCCTCAGTGGGACAATGAGAAGAAGAAGAAGAAGAAGAAGAGCAAGGAATATGATTCTGATGACAAGAAGAAGAAGAAATCTTCAAAGTCTTCTTCTAAGTCCTCATCAAGGTCTTCATCACATAAGAAGAGCTCATCTGGCAAGGCTCGTGCTTTTGTTGGCAAGGAAATGGATTCATAGGAGGAGTCTGCTTCTAAGGAGGTGGAGGTGGAGTCTGAAGAAGAATCTGACCCTGGCGTTGCAAGTCTGGCTCTAGCCACAACCTATATTGCCAAGTCCATCTTCAACACCGAAGACAATGACTTCCTCACCAATGCTGAAGCTGATGACATGGACGATCCTACTCCCACCTACTGCTTCATGGCACGTAGTGCCAAGGGTATGACACCGCGTGCTTCAGAATGGATTATGGATAGCGGATGCACTAATCATATGACTGGTGATCGAAGTCTTCTCATGGACTCAACCTTACGTCCATCCGACAAGAGTCAAATCACATTTGCTGACACTGGTAAAAGCAAGGTATTGGGTCTAGGTAGAGTTGCAATCTCAAAGGATCAACACATGGATAAAGTGATGCTTGTTGAATCCCTTGGGTTCAACTTAATGTCTGTCCCAATGCTTTGTGACTTGAACATGATTGTGCTATTCGGAAAATATCGTTGCCTTGTACTAATGGAATCTGACAAGTCTCTAGTCTTTGAAGGGTATAGGAAAGATGATCTATACATGGTAGATTTCTCAGCAGGTCCACAGCTTGTCGTATGTCTTATTGCAAAAGCTTCAGAATGCTGGCTCTGGCATCGGAGGCTGGGGCATGCTGGCATGAGGAACTTACACACACTCGTCAAGAAGAAGCATGTCATAGGCATCGAAGGTGTCAAGTTCAAGAAAGATCATTTGTGTGGTGCCTGCGAAGCTGGAAAGATGACTAGGGCGAAGCACCCCTCGAAGACAATCATGACGACATCTCAACCCTTCGAGCTGTTACACATGGACTTATTTGGCCCTACTCACTACTCTACCCTCACAACAACAGCTTGTCTCTATGGCTTCGTCATTGTTGATGACTACTCAAGATATACATGGGTGCACAAAATTCTCTACAAGACTGAAGTACAAGATGTCTTCAGACGATTCGCCAATCGAGCCATGAACAATTATGGCGTCAAGATCAAGCATATCAGAAGTGATAACGGCACTGAATTCAAGAATACCGGGCTTGATCTTTATCTGGATACAATGGGAATTACTCATGAGTTTTCTACTCCATATACACCTCAGCAAAATGGCATTGTAGAGCGCAAGAACAGAACCCTCATTGAGATGGCTCGAACAACGCTTGATGAGTACAAGACACCAAGAAAGTTCTGGCATGAAGCTATTGATACAGCATGTCACATCATCAACCGTGTTTACATCCACAAGCTTCTGGGCAAAACATCCTATGAGCTCCTTACTGGCAAGAAGCCAAATGTCAGCTACTTCAGAGTCTCTGGTGCTAGGTGCTGGATCAAGGATCCCCATCACAAGTCAAAAATTGCACCTAAAACTCACGAAGGCTTCATGCTCGGTTATGGAAAGGACTCGCACTCTTACAGAGTCTTCAACCTCTTTCACTACAAAATCATTGAAACTGTGGACGTGCGATTTGATGAAACCAATGGTTCACAACGAGAGCTCCTGCCAAGCACATTAGATGAAGCTCCTCCCAGCGAATCTATCAAGCTAATGGGAACTGGTGAAATCATGCCTTCTGAAGCACAGCCTGAAGAGGAACTTATCATTTCTGCACCAAACCAACCTGAAGACAATGCTCAGACCAAAGACAATCCTCCCAATGATGACAATGATCAGCATGAGCAAGGTCTTCGTCCAGTTCATCCTCGTGTTGCAAATGAGGTGCAAATTGAGAAGATAATTGATAGCATCAATGCACCTGGTCCACTTACTCGCTCAAGGGCAACACAGCTAGCAAATTTCTATGGGCATTTTTCATTTGTGTCAATATCAGAACCCAAGAAAGTTGCTGAAGCCTTTATGGAACCTGAATGGATTCAAGCCATGCAAGAAGAACTTCAACAGTTCAAGCTGAATAATGTTTGGGAACTTGTCAAGCGCCCTGACCCTCGCAAACATAACATTATTAGCACTAAATGGATATATCGAAACAAGCAAGATGAGCATGGTCAAGTTGTCAGAAAAAAAGGACGTCTTGTGGCTCAAGGATATACTCAAGTTGAAGGAATTGACTTCGATGAAACATTTGCTCCTGTAGCAAGGCTTGAAGCTATTCGCATACTCCTAGCCTATGCTAATCACCACAACATCTTGCTATATCAAATGGATGTGAAGAGTGCCTTCCTCAATGGCAAGATTGAAGAAGAAGTGTACGTTGCTCAACCACCTGGCTTTGAAGATCCAAAACATCCTGATATGGTGTACAAACTAAACAAAGCACTGTATGGCCTCAAACAAGCTCCTCGCGCTTGGTATGATACGAGCAAAGACTTCCTGAAGAGCAAAGGCTTCAAACTTGGATCCCTCGATCCCACACTCTTCACGAAGACATATGATGGTGAACTGTTTGTGTGCCAAATATATATGGATGACATTATCTTCGGCTGCACCAACCAGAAGTATAGTGATGAGTTTGGATACATGATGCAAGAGCAATATCAGATGTCCATGATGGGTGAGCTGAAGTTCTTCCTTGGTCTTCAAATTCCTCAGCAAATTAATGGCATCTTCATATCTCAAGAAAAATATCTCAAAGACTGTCTGAAGAAGTTTGGAATGCAAGATTGCAAAGGGTACACGACGCCAATGCCAGCCAAACACCATCTTGGTCCCGACGACAATGGTAAAGAGTTCGATCAAAAGGTATACCACTCCATGATTGGTTCCTTACTTTACCTATGTGCATCTAGGCCAGATATTATGCTTAGTGTTTGCATGTGTGCTCGATTCCAAGCGGCACCAAAGGAATCGCATCACTTAGCTGTGAAGCGAATTCTTAGATATTTGGCTTACACCCCAACACTCCGATTATGGTATCCAAAGGGCTCAAGATTTGATCTGGTTGGATTCTCGGATGCTGATTATGCTGGTGACAAGGTGGATCGCAAGTCTACATCAGGCACATGTCACTTTCTGGGAGGATCAGTTGTCTGTTGGTCTTCAAAGAAGCAAAACTGTGTATCACTCTCAACTACTGAATCTGAATACATTGCTGCTGGATCTTGTTGTGCTCAGCTTCTGTGGATGAAGCAAACTCTCAAGGACTATGGCATCAATCTGAAACAAGTCCCTCTCTTCTGCGACAACGAAAGCACTATCAAGATTGCCAACATTCCAGTCCAGCACTCGAAGACAAAGAACATTGAAATTCGTCATCACTTTCTCAGAGATCATGTCATGAAGAAAGATATTGACATCATTCACGTCAACATTGAAGAGCAATTGGCAGATATTTCACAAAGCCCTTGGATGAGAAAAGGTTTTGCAAGTTACGGTGTGAGCTAAATATCTTGGAATCCTCAAATGTCCTGTGATCAGGCACACATCCTAACACTTATGCATGTTGATGACTTAGATGTGCAACACACGAAGTAAAGTATATCTTCAATCAATGAAGACTTGCATTCTAAGTGTGAATACATTAACATGGAATTTGACTTCGGAGCGCCACGATAATTGTGCGCCATGTCTGGGTCTAATACTTCCAATACGGTGGGTAACGCCACCACCAAATTTCTTGGTTTGAAGTGTTTCACTCATGGCATTATTGTTGAATATCTTCGCATATTGATTTGTCTTCAACTCTCAACTTATCTTCATGATTTACTTCACTATGTTGAGTTGATTGCTTTCTCATACTCCCTCCGTCCGGAAATACTTGTCATCAAAATGAATAGAAGGGGATGTATCTAGATGTATATTAGTTCTAGATACATCCCTTTTTATCCATTTTGATGACAAGTATTTTCGGATGGAGGGAGGATATATATACTAGTATTCAGTCCTCTACAGCATTCACTTATAGCTATGTCTTCATTTGTGAATCTTTTGAACTAAGTGAATGTGATCGGACCCTAATCTCTCTATGCTTTCTATCTCAAACTCTATCTATCCAAATCATATGCATTCTATTAAAACTGTCAAATGTCTTCTCTGCATCCTTGTCAGCAGAAGACATAGAGACAAACATCAAGTCCTTTTAAATGATTCATCTTTATTGTTGAAATCCGGAGAAGCCGGAACAACCATCCTACAAACTTGGCGGGCGTGGGAACGTGGGACATCTCTGAGTATGTTGCATGCTTGCCACGTGTCCCAAGGATGTGAACAGGCAGGGGCACCTGCGTAATTGCGCTATGCTGCACACCTACTTATAAATACGTGTCCCATGCGGTCAAGAAAACCTTCTTCCACCTCTCCACCTCGTCAAAACCCTAGCGCCACCGCTAGCTCTCGACGATGCCGGCGACGAAGCGCTTAGCTGCCGTGACTTCTCCGACGCCGTCCTCACGCCGGCCGCGGGCATCGTCATCTCCGCCGCTGCCGTAGGTGTCCTCCGTCGCCAAGTTAGGGCATGGTGGATTGAACTGCTCGGTCTCCTATTCATCCCATCTAGCAGTTCTTCGTGTGGTAAATATAACTCTATTTTTACCATCTTTTTGATCCTCAATGATTCATCCTATATACCAAAATAGGTTTCTGTCTACACAAGTTAGATCTATTCTGTCTGCATCTCATACTGCCTAGTATATTCACTTAAGCTTCATATATAGTTAGATTCCTCACTTGTACTTATTCACGGTTTCGTACAAATCTGGAACCAACTCTCAACATATAAGTGAATGTCTTTGCAACATGAGGTCAATGTCTTCAAACTGATTTATCTTCAAAATCTTCTGAGAATGCATATGACCTCTTCCCCTTCCCTCGCATCTCTAATGCTGTCACAGGTACATGTCTGTGGGAGAATCCCTTGGTTCTCATAGTCTGCATTCGTTTGCAGAATTCTTACAGCAACACATTAACTCTCCTGAAGCTAGTTCCTGTTTGACCAGCAAGCGAAATCCCTTGAAGCCTTTGAACATATTGAAGCCATTCAGTTTGAAGTTCATGGCTGCAGAGAAATCAGTAAGGAAGGGTGGCAGACAGCGTCGAGGGGGAACATCAAAAGATTTGCCTGATGACCTCGCAGAAATCTACAAGACAGATCCTGAAGAGGATTATAATCAGCGCAAGACCCGAATCCAATGGATTCGACGCTATTGGGCTGAACAATGGTTCAAGTACAAGTTCGTGACCCAGGAGTACGCTGAGAAAAATGCTATCAGAAGTCCTTGGGGTGATATTCTCTATCGAGGCCTTCCCCCCAAGAACAAAGCTGAAGCTATTGCACAAGAATTCTATCCTTGTATGGTTCGTGGACCACAGCCTGAAAATGCTGATCCATCATCATTGCTCTGGTGTCGTGACGATAATCTTTTCAAGTGCAACTTCCAGTATGCAAAGGCATCGGCAAAGGAAAACAAGAATTCATGGGGATTGGACTTCAATCCTGGTCCCTCTGCTCCCCGTGATGACGGCACACGTGAAGCTGAAGAAAATGAAATCGGCCCCTTCACGAACCTTGATGGCCTCATCTCTTACATCTTGGTACAAGGTGCCAAAGTGGATCATTCTGATAATGATGCTGATACTGATGAAGCCCCAGCTCCTCCTCCAAGGCCGCAGAAGCCAAAGAAAATTAAGGCTTCAACATCAGCTGCACCTCCAAAAGCGTCACGTGTGAAGCCACTGGCCACTGCACCTCCTGAAGACAGTGTGCAGTCTGAAGATCTTTCACGCATCTCCAAGAAGACGGAGAAGAAAAAGAAAATCATCAAGAGTACTGATCAGACCTTGACTCCTGCTGCCATTCTGCGTGAAGAGCACATTGATCTGTCCAGCGATGACGATCTTGCAGATGATGCTCTTGAGCAACTGATCAAGAGCAAGGAAGAAGCAGAGATCTTCAATAATTTGCCTCTCTTTGACGTGGCAATTATCCATAACTTCATTGATGAGTGGTTTGACACACCAAATCTCAGCTTTGATGATTTGCAACTTCCCATTGGCCTCAGCGTCTCCTTCAATGGCGCTATTGCTTCTGAGCTAGCTATTGCTCAGCGCATCGTCGAACTGAAGCACAAGATTGACTATGAAAAGGCTCAGTTCAAGAAGCATGTGGCCATGCTCAACGTGCAAGATGTCAAAAACTTCAAGATCATGCTGCACGAGCTCAAAGAAGCCTTTCACAAGAAGCGTGAAGAAGCTCGAGGCTCTAGAGAGCGCATGAAGAGTCTAGCTGACAAGTGTGTGCTTGCCTACAATGAGGCTGAGAAGCGCAAGGCTCTTGGTCGTTCTGGCATCGACCCCAGGATGGCTCCAAAGAAGAAGAAACAATCGACAGTCCAATCTGCACCGTCAAGGCAAGATGAACCTCGCATAGTCTTCACTAGCAGCATGACTGGCTCAAAGCCAAAGGTCATGTCAACCGCTTCAGAACAGAAGAAGACGAGGGCTGCAGAGGCTGAAGCTAGAAAAGGAAAAACACTGAAGCCTCTGATGCTGCTCCCTCCAAGAAGAAGCGCAAAACCAAGAAGAATCGGGCTACTTCCACATAGCCCCTTGTTGTTGAACCCATCTCTGTGGTTCGTCCTGCATCTGCAAACCAAGAACTACGTATGATCGTTCATGAGCCTACTTCCACAGAGGCTCATGAAGCTGAAGAGATTCCAGCAGTTGATCCCATCACTGCTGAAGACATTGGTCACCATGACAATGTTGAAGATGATGAAGTTCTTCCTTAGATTGAACACAATGTGGTATCATCGCCTGTTCTCACGAACAGAGAAATCATCAGCATTGGTCGTCCTCTGACGCCAATTGCTCAGGATGCATCATGGGCTGATCGCCCGCAACAACAAGACTCCCCCAGTACTCCCCAACAACAACAAGTCACATCATCTATGCAAGTTGAAGAGGATGAGGACCTGCCTACTCCATCTCCAAAGGCGTTGCATGTATTACAAAGGCTTCGCAAAGGACCAAGGCCTCAAGTCCCTCTTCCGAGCGTTCCAGAAGGAGAAGTGCACCATCAACCTGTTGCACGTCAAGTGTTTTCAGAAGCCACTCCAACTGTGAATGTCTCCGTGTCTGAAGCCCCAGCTGCTGAAGACAATCCGGCTGCATCAGCCGATGACAAACATCAAGAAGAACGTGTCCCTACTCCCCCCATAACTGAAGAAGTTGTTCCTGAAGTGAACGTGTATGTGCCAGACCCTCCAGCTCATCAAGTGGAGGTTGAAAATGTTGAGGCTGCCACCACTAACACGAATGAAGCCAATGACGTAGTCATGGCTGAAGCTAATGTGGAGCCTGCACCAAGCAACCTGCCAGAAGTCAATGCTGCAACTGCTCCTGAAGCTTCTGTTGTGGAGCCTGAAGCCACTGTTGCTGCCACTGCTCCTGTTCCGCCACCAAGGCCCTATACAATTGAGCAAGCTTACAACCATGGAGAGCTAATCACAGTAAGATGGCCCGTTCTGGTCCCTCCGCCTAATGTCTCTGGTCCTCAGTTTGATTATCACATTGAGCATAGGCCTCAGGTCCAGAAACCAAAGCCAAGACTGCCAAGCTTTTCAGGTACTGCCACATCTGTCGGGTCCTTCAATGCAAATGGCTTCAAAAGCCACAACACCTTCTTTGACAGCTCAAAGAACCCCTACACAAGGCCAAGAATATCATCTGATCGTTTCTGGAGTCATCAGCAACGAAGCTATTACTCCTGTGTTCTGTATGATCAAGGGCGCATTTTCCCTCATATGCGCCTCGACACTGAAGCCATTGCTGGACTGCCATGCTTAGAAGAAGCACTTGACTGCTTTCGTGATGCTAGTCTGCTCAGCTTTGTGACAGACAAAGAACATTGGAATGAAGAACTTTTTCTTCAATTCTATGCCACCCTCCACATTCGCGGCTACAACAGAGATACAAAGACATGGGTTCTCGAGTGGATGACAGGAAATGTTCATCATGAAGCCAAAGCTCTTGACATCATTGAGCTTACAGGCCTATCCACTCTCGGAGAGCTGTATGAACCTGGTTGTCAAAACCACCGCAATGCACTGGAGAGCATCTTCCATAAGCCAGAACCAAACATGAGCCAGATGTTGAGCATGATGAAGCCATTGGCACATGACGCTGAATACCCAAAGGAGTTCTTTGTTGATGACCTTGAGTATCTACCACGCACCATAAATCACATCATCAGGCGGACTCTATGGCCTATCGGACATTCATCAGCTGCAAAACTTGAAGGAGCCATGAAGACATTGGTTTTTTACATCCTCAATGGCATCAGCTTCAATGCACAAGATTTCTTACTTAGGCAACTGGCTGCATCTGGATCTGACCTTTTCGGCCTGAAATTCTATGCTCCATGGGTAATGCGCCTCATCAAGCAACATTCTACTATCAACTATCAGCCCTCTGCTCACAATCATGTGATCTTTCTACCAGAGGTTGATATGTCAGTTGAAGCCATATATCGTGAGCCTGCCAAGAAGCCTCTTTGTATTCAAAATGCTGAACACCAAAGCTTCACTCAGCCTATGGAAGGAGTCCAAGCTATAACTCGTATCTATCCAATGGCTGGGAACACTCATCTACCTCATCGTGCGCCAACTGAAGCTACTGAGAGCACAATTGCTCAAAGGCCTAGGAAGCGCTCTCATGTCCTAAATGACCGAGAACTTCTTGTGGCACTGCATCAGAAACAAGATAAGCATCACTTTTGGCTCAAGCGTCAGATGCAAAGCCTCTTGGTGGACGTAAATCGCATTCGAAATCTTGCCACCAAGAATGCATTTGTCACTCACGAAACTTGTCGGCGATCATGGAAGAGTTTGACCCTGCTCAGTGCTGAAGCAGATCTTCAAGACGATGGCTTCACTGAAAGATTCAAGTTTGACTCCACTCCTCCACGGAATGTTGTCCTACGAAGAACTCCATCTCTTGAAGACTCTGACTATTCTTCCTCCGCGGCAACTGTGCATGCCAATATGATCGATGATGAAGACGATGCTACTTCACCGCCCCCTACTTCTGCACGCATCAACACTGCACCAAGTTCGTCTGCACCGCCAAACAACAACGACAACCCTACTGCTTCACCTACTCCTCATGAGGACGAGTAGATGCTCTATGTCTTCAAACCTTTTTGGTCATTACTGACAAAAGGGGGAGAAGCATATGAGTTTGATAGTCTTCAAGCGGGTTCATATGGGCGTGTGCTTATATTTTGCCTAGTGTTTACAACTCTTGCTTTTGATACATTTCGTTCTTTGAGTTGTAACACTTAAACTCGATGGTCGTCTGCTACTCATTTGCTCTTTCATGTGCGATGATAACTTCCGCACTAAAATCAATCCGCACTTAGATCATTCCGCAGACGTCCATTTTTCATTATGCATGTCATTCTCTTAGTTATATCATTTCATGCATGATGAATTATCTTCATAAGTTGAAGAGGATCTCCACAAGTACAACCTGCCATGTGCATTTGCATTCCAAAAGCAAATTACTTATATGCACATCTTCAGGGGGAGCCCTTGCCACTTATGAAGATAATACCCTATCCTTTACAATTTCACATACTTCTTTCCCGTTGAAAACTTCAACCAGTTTGTCATCAATCACCAAAAAGGGGGAGATTGTAAGTGCATCTAGTGCCACCCCTAGTTGGTTTTGGAGTATTGACGACAAAGTTGGTTGAGGGACTAATGCGTTTGTGAGAATTGCAGGATAACGCAGGTAGTGTCCCTCATTGATTCGGTTTACCTACCGGAGATGACCCCTAAAAATGTATGAAGACATTGAAGACAATGGTGGTGTGTGAAGATATTCACACTGAAGACTATGACATGAGAAGACATTGAGTGAAGACTATGGAGCGCGAAGACTGAGTTGTTTCGTTGTTTCCTTTTCTTCTTTGTTGAGTCATAGGAACCACCGTACTGTTAAGTGGGGTCCAAGTGAACAAAGTCAGAGTGACTGAAGTGATGCTCAACCGAAATCCTATGTCTTCGAGCGAAGACAATGAGTGCAAATCTTATCCAGAGCTGGATGAGTCAGCTTTGCTTGTAGCCCAAGTAAAGTTGTCGTGTGTGTTTGAAATCTGACCGTTGGAACACGTGTCAGTTCCTTAGTGACCCAGGGTCATTTCGGACATATCAGGTCGGGTTGCCTTGTGGCTATAAATAGCCCACCCCCTACACCATAAATTGGTGGCTGCTCAGAGTTAGTTTACGGCTTTTGTCGTTTTGAGAGCAACCCACCTCGAAACCTTTGAGAGAGAAATCCTTGCGAGGACAAAGCCCAAACACCCAGAGCCAAAGAGTCTTAGGCATCACTGAAGTCTTTCTGTCTGTGTGACCTGAAGACTTATTACACTTGAGGACTGTGTATCCTCCAGCCGGTTAGGCGTCGCGTTCTGAGCATCCAAGAGTCATTGTGGATCGCCAGTGAACGAAGTATGTGAAGGTTTGGAAGTCTACCTTGAAGACTTACCAGAGTGATTGGGCGAGGACTGTGTGTCCTTAGCTCAAGGGGAATAAGGTGAAGACGCGGTCTTCTGAGTTGAATCTCAGCCTCCCTAACCAGACGTACAGTTGTCACAGCAACTGGAACTGGTCCAACAAATCCTGTGTCTTCAACAAGTGACTGGTTCTATCCCTTCCCTACTTTACTTTGAGTTTGTCTTCGTGAAGTCATTGCTTATTTGTCTTATCTGTTTGACTTCATTGCTTGACTACTATCGTTGATTGGCTTCATACTATCTTCCATCCCGATCCTTACTACCTAGCTGCTATTAGTCTTTGTAAGTTCACATTATTGCATACTTGACTATGGCTTGCTTGTTGTAGTTTATCTTCCGCTGCATATCAATTAGGTCATTTCTATTGTTTGTCTTTGAAACTTCCACGTTTTGAAGACTTTGATAAAAATCGCCTATTCACCCCCCCCCCTCTAGTCGATAACTAGCACTTCCACACATTATTCATCAACTTATTTATATTAGGTTTATCCTCCATTTCTACCGAGACCTGATAGTGTGACCTACTACGAACTTGTGCCTGTGACCGAGGATGCGGCTATCGATAGATTTAACACACACACTCTGCAGAGGTAGCGCATTGTACCCACACCATGAAACCCATGGCCTCGCACTCCCATTCGGGTGGACCAACAATGTTCCGACAAAATCGATCTATTGCCATGACACTCTCCCGGCCACTCCGACTAACACCCCTTTTTGGGTTCAGTCCTAGGTGGCCCACACCTACCAAAGGCTAACGGCCACCGTCGTGGCAAAAACGGTCCCAAATAGGGACAAAGCGCGCAAAACAACTCGGCTCACAAGGTTCATGTCCGCCTACCTGATCAGGGTAGCGCACGCCCATAACCTTCCCTATGTTCGAGGCACCAGCGAGAGGCATGCCAATAGACCCGTTAGGGCCTTCCCATTCCAAGGCAAATGTGGCTGCACTGGAAAAAGCCCGATTTGGTGGCACTATGACATCCTAGTGATGACGGAGGAGGTTTGTTGTTAAGTCATATGATTAACTTCTATATCATCAATCATCATGCGAGCATTATTAACATGAATGCAACAACTAACATGCAACATACCGATGCAGTAGCAGTGATATCATATGAAACATGGCAATACTAAGTACTAGCAATCTCAGCAGTGCAAGCAAATTATCATAGCATCACTACTACTAACATGAAACTAAACAGGGGCATCATATTATCAGTAACAACATCAAACTAGCATGTCAACTTATTTTATGAAAGCATAAGCATGCAAGACAGATAACAAAAACATATAGCACGACTAAAATAACAGCAGACGGAACAGACAAGAAACTACTGCAACTAAACACACACACGAGGTGCAAGCAAAGTCAACATGCAAGTTCGGGGCTCATTATAAGAGGTTGGCTTGCCTCGGGGTCGAGGATTACTCCGGAAAAAGTGCGGAATGATCGGGAAAAGATTTGCCGGAAATAGTTCTCTCTCGGAGGGGGCTGTTTATGGGCAAGGGCAAAATGGTCATTTTTAGAATGTCCATACATGGTGAAAATGATCCCATCGTAACGGGCTCGACTAAACGAAGACGTGGGCTTTGGAATCACCTGATTTGGAGCTACGGGTAAAAAGATATGCAGGGTTGAAGTTCAGGGACCTATCGGTGAAACTTTTTCAGCAAACAGGTCCCTCGAGGAAAAACTGAACACGCCTTTCGGTGGAATACGCTTTCGTGTGGGGGAGACATATTTCACGGAATACGCCTCCACTTATCCACGTGGCAGTGGCGGGACCGGGGCGAGGTCAACGCCGTGACGCTGCCAGGTGGGGTCGCGCGGGGAGGGGCCTGTCTGGCCTGGCTTCTTCTTCCTCCAGCGCGTACGGGCGCCGGGCAGAGGGAGGGGCTCGCCTCGACGGTGATAGCCGGCGCGTCCGGCCATCGCTCGCGACGGCCGACCTACCCACGGGTTCAGGAGCGAGAGGCGCATCCCGTAGTGTTGTCAGCTGCCGTCGAGGGGTGCTAGGGAAGGAGCAGCAAGGTAGACGGCTGAGCAGGGCTTCGGCCTCCGGCGAAGAGGGGGCTCCGGTGGGGGAATGGGGTGGGCAAGGCAACGGGGAGTCTCACCGGACCCTGGGAAGGATAGAGGTGGAGGTAGAACGGCGAGAGGGGAGCGGCATCACCGGAATCGAACGGAGCCCGAGACGGCGGCCATGGCGATGGGGAGGGGTCAGAGAGGAGCTCTGGGCTCGGGGAGAGGCTCTGGGAGGCGTTGAGGACTACGAGGGGCTCGAGGGCTCTACTTATAGCCGCAGGGACGAGCTCTAGAGGGAGGGCGAGGCGACACGCAGCACGGCTACGTGTCCGTGCGCCGGCGACGCGCACACGCGGCCAAGGACCACGGGGAGCGGCGGCAAGGCGATGAGAGGGACGCGGACAAGAGCCAGGAGGTCACGGAATCAAGCTGAGCTCACGGACAAGAGGGGGAAACGGACAGGAGCAAGGAAACGATGATGAGCTCATGGATAGGGACTGTTCGGCGATGGCGACGTCTCGTCGAGGAAGCAAACGAAGGGGGAAACGGGCCAAGGCGCACGGTGACGACGAGGCTGAGCTGGTTGACAAGCTTGGATGAGCCAGAGCCAGCCGGAGCGGCGATACTGTGGCCAACAGTGCACAGACCACCGATTTGACTGCCACTGCCCGTGGTCACCACTGACAATGCTGCAAAAAGATCATACCAAATGGACTTGCCAAATTGGTACTTGTTTCACAAGCATCACTTTTGACCAGCAACTTGAGAAAATTCTAGGAAAATATTGGCTACATGAAATGAGCCAAACTCTTGGGTAGGTGGGTTTTATGGATAGGAGAAGGCTTGGAATTATTTTCAGCCATAATGGAGCAAGATAAAATATACTTGCTTCACAAACTGAAAATTTGGACAGAAAGCAAGAATTGTTCCTGTGCTCACATAGCTCAATGAAATGAGCTGGATGTGAATGGAGGCTAATGATTTGGAGTACTTGAGAGGATGGCAAAGTTTCATCCCATTTGGAAACTCCATAAAGGTACTTCCTTCACAAAGTTGCATTCTGGTCAGGAACTTCGAAAAATTGCACAAGTAGCTACGATGAACGGATTGAGCTCATCTTTGGTATCCATGGTTGCTTTATCAAGGTAAATCACCCTTCCAAATTGAAGCTCAAAATGAATTAGGAATAAAGCACTTCCTTTGCAAAATCTCAAAGAAGGCAGAAACTTGCATTGGATCATGTGCCAAATTTTTGAACTGTGGGACATGAGATAAGAACGAAACTAGTGGTTATATAGCAAGGACAAGCTCCAAAAGTTTTGTGGGAATTTTCCCTGCTATAAAAATAGTAGTTCCTTTGGAAAGTGCCAGAAATGCAATATTGGTATTAAATAGGAAAAGACAATTTTCCATATTTAATTATGGCCAATATCTTTGCCAGAGCTTGGATTAGACATAACTATAAACTCCACCAATTCTCATGATTTTAGGAGAGGACTAGATATGCCTTAGGATTTTATTCCTCAGAAAGGCAAGAAGAGGAATAAATCATAATTCAAAAATATTGCCTGAGACTTAGCAATATTTTTGCATATCCAAGGATTAGGAGGATAGGAGGGTCTGTGGGGACAGATGGGATGATCAACAGATCAAAGAAAATGATGTCTCCTTTGTAATCACAAAGGCCACATTCAAATTCCAAAAATTGGAATTAGGGTTTGAGAGGATTTGAGCTGATGCAGAAGAGGCCTTGCCCACTGAAAAAACACATGAGGAAGTTTTAAAAGGTTGGAAATGACAAAATTTCTCAGAGTCATCCAGCAAACTCAGGAGAAAATTTGGAAATGAGTGCCAGGAAGGAATAACAGCACAAAAATTGATAACCCAATTTTGGGGCTGTTACAAGCGGCGCGTTGTCGAGCACAGACCCTTGCCGCCACCGTCGAAGCGTCAGTGCGCCCTCTCGCCATGACAAAATAGAGGAAGAAGCAAGGATGGGAAGAGGCGGATGGCGAAGGACTAGGGGTGTTTTCCCTCCTGCTCACCTCCTTATAAAGGGGCGGGGTTAGGGCTCGGCCACCCCTCTCAGCCAATCCCACTCATTAAGGTGACAACGGGCGAGGTCGTTGACCGTCCTCCCCGCCCAATTGAGGGCGCATGGGTATCGACCCACGCGTGCACGTCTTCCCATATTCTGCGTGCCTGTCACCCGCCCTGCACCGTGCATGCAGCGTACGTGGCACGAGGGGCGGGCATAATGGGACGCGTGGAACGACGGTTCCCAGGCATGGAGAGTAAATGAGCAGCGCCCCTGCGGTCTCAAAGGGACACGCAAGCCGTCTCTTTACTATTCACTGCAAGATGACACAAGCATGCTTCGATCACCCCCGCGCACGATCCCCACGTCACGCGTTCAACGTGGATCATGGGGAAGTGCACCGGGCGTAAAAATCACCTCAATAAAATCAACCCCGCCTGCCAGCACCGTTTTGGGCCTGGCCCAACAATGCATTGCGCTTATGTGTGGCCCAGACCCGGGGGCTCCTGTCGGTGTACAGAAGTAAGGGCACTACTTTGTACCCCTTTACCTGTGCACGGGCAGTCAGAGCTGCACCAGCGGCCGCACTTAAGTAGGATGGGGATAGGGAATCAAAGCTGCAAGATGGTCAAAGCAACGCCAAGACAGAGACACAAAGAGCAATAAGGTGAGGTGGTTTCCCTCGGCAAGACCCTTTCCGAGGTGACCTCCATGACCCCGGCAAGGACCTTGCCGGGGCGGCTTACCCAACGCCAGCAGGGCGCACCACCCTTGAGCCCCAGGTTTTCCAACACCACCAACCACATTGGGACCAAGGCTCGGGAGGTGCCTCCGTGATGGCATGCAGATCTTTGTGAAGACAAGAAGCACTCCAAATCAGATGAGGATTAGAAGACGACGAACCTCAGCGAGATCCTTGCCGGGGAAACCCATAAGACCTCCGGCAAGATCCTTGCCGGGGACGACCACGACACCACGGCAAGACCCTTGTCGGAGCCCCGGCAAGGTCCTTGCCAATGACATCCGTGGGGCCATAGCCAGGCCCATGCCTGCCAAGTTTCCACTGCCGCTCCCATGCAGCTGCCAGCCCACCAGCTAGGTAGGCACTTGCGTGTTGACATGAGGCTTCTAAGCCAACTCAGCGCATTGATGTCTACTACACAACCTTCTTCTTGTAGACGTTGTCGCGCCTGCAAGTGCACAGGTTTGTAGGACAGTAGCAAATTTCCCTCAAGTGGATGACCTAAGGTTTATCAATCCGTAGGAGGCGTAGGATGAAGATGGTCTCTCTCAAACAACCCTGCAACCAAATAATAAAAAGTCTCTTGTGTCCCCAACACACCCAATACAATGTCAAATTGTATAGGTGCACTAGTTCGGCGAAGAGATGGTGATACAAGTGCAATATGGATAGCAGATATAGGTTTTTGTAATATGAAAATATAAAAACAGCAAGGTAACTAATGATAAAAGTGAGTGTAAACGGTATTGCAATGATAGGAAACAAGGCCTAGGGTTCATACTTTCACTAGTGCAAGTTCTCTCAACAGTAATAACATAGATAGATCATATAACAATCCCTCAACATGCAACAAAGAGTCACTCCAAAGCCACTAATAGCGGAGAACAAACGAAGAGATTATGGTAGGGTACGAAACCACCTCAAAGTTATTCTTTCGGAACAATCTATTCAAGAGTTCGTACTAGAATAACACCTTAAGATACAAATCAACCAAAACCCTAATGTCACCTAGATACTCCATTGTCACCTCAAGTATCCGTGGGCATGATTATATGATATGCATCACACAATCTCAGATTCATCTATTCAACCAACAGAAAGTACTTCAAAGAGTGCCCCAAAGTTTCTACCGGAGAGTCAAGAAAACGTGTGCCAACCCCTATGCATAGGTTCATGGGCGGAACCCGCAAGTTGGTCACCAAAACATACATCAAGTGGCACGTGATATCTCATTGTCACCACAGATAAACACGGCAAGACACACATCAAGTCTTCTCAAATCAAAGACTCAATCCGATAAGATAACTTCAAAGGGGAAACTCAATTCATCACAAGAGAGTAGAGGGGGAGAAACATCATAAGATCCAACTATAATAGCAAAGCTCGCGATACATCAAGATCATGCCATAGAGAGAACACGAGAGAGAGATCAAACACATAGCTACTGGTACATACCCTCAGCCCCGAGGGTGAACTACTCCCTCCTTGTCATGGATAGCGCCGGGATGATGAAGATGGCCACCGGTGATGGATTCCCCTCCGGCAGGGTGCCGGAACGGGCTCCCGACAGGTTTTTGGTGGCTACAGAGGCTTGCGGCGGCGGAACTCCCAATCTATCTTGATATTCGATGGTTTTAGGGTACGTAGGCTTATATAGGCGAAAGAAGTCGATCGGGAGGTGCTCGAGGGGCCCACGAGACAGGGGGGCGCGCCCTCCTATCTCGTGGCTGCCTCGAGGATCTTCTGATGTGAACTCCAAGTCTCCAGGATCATATTCTTCCAAAAAATCACGTTGCCGAAGGTTTCATTCAGTTTGGACTCCGTTTGATATTCCTTTTCTTTGAAATACTGAAACAGGCAATAAAACAGCAATATGGGTTGGGCCTCCGGTTAATAGGTTAGTCCCATAAGTAATATAAAAGAGTATAATAAAGCCCGTAATCATTGAAAACAGATAATAAAATAGCATGAATGCTTCATAAATTATAGATACGTTGGAGACGTATCAGCATCCCCAAGCTTAATTCCTACTCGTCCTCGAGTAGGTAAATGATAAAGAAAGAATTTATGAAGTGTGAATGCTAGAGGTGCACAAGTTTGATCAATGATAATTTCAATCACCTTTTCTAGCATGATAATATGTCATAACAGTAGTTCATCTCATAAAACTTCTTACGATAAAGTAACAAGCAATTCACATGTCAAAGCATAGACCATAAACTTTCTTGAAAACTAGCAAACTTCATTCTCAGTCATCAAACAATTGCAATTCATCTTATTTTCAGGAATAGCAAACTCCACATACTCAACTATCATATAGTCTCCTACAATTGCTAACACTCACGCAACACTAATGGATATGGAGTTTCAATCGGACACTAAGAAATATAGGGGCATATAGTGTTGCCTCCCAACGTATTCACCTTTGGGTGATGTCAACAATAATAGTTCGTGCTAACTTACATGCAATTGGATATATATATCAGGATCACCCCAACACAAAGTGCTTGCCAAAGGATAAAATGAAAAAGGTAAAGGTGGAGATCAGCTTGACTCTTGCATAAAGTAAAAGACATAAAGTAAAAGATAGGCCCTTCTCAGAGGGAAGCAGAGGTTGTCATGCGCTTTTAGGGTTGGATACACAAAATCTTAATGCGAAAGAATGTCACTTTATATTGCCCCTTGTATATGGACCTTTATTATGCAGTCCGTCGCTTTTATTGCTTCCATAACAAGATCGTACAAAGCTTATTTTCTCCACACTAATAAGTCATGCATATTTAGAGAGCAATTTTTATTGCTTGCACCAATGACAACTTACTTGAAGGATCTTACTCAATCCATAGGTAGGTATGGTGGACTCTCATGGCAAAACTGGGTTTAAGGATATTTGGAAGCACAAGTAGTATCTCTACTTGGTGCAAGGAATTTTGGCTAGCATGAGGGGGAAAGGCAAGCTCAACATGTTTGAATGATCCATGACAATATACTTTAACTGAGATGACGAAAAACATAACCCATTACATTGTCTTCTTGTCCAACATCAACTCTTTAGCATGTCATAATTAATGAGTGCTCCCAATTATAAAAAATATCTAGGATAGTGTATTTATATATGAAATCTCTCTTCCTTCAATATTCTTTCATGAATTGTTCAAATGACCAATACAACGCTTGTTAACCTTCAATAAATTTACAACCTCTACTTCTTAGATGTGAAGTCATTACTCCCCATGGGATAAGCAAACGAGACATATATAATTTCAGATTTATGACATTCAACTCATTCAACCATTTACTCATAGGATATAAGTGAAGCACACGAGTAAATTGACAAACTACTCCAAAAAGATATAAGTGAAGATCAATGAGTAGCTAAATAATTATGTAACTATATGAAGACTCTCTCTCTCATTAAAGAATTTCAGATCTTGGTATCTTATTCAAACAGAAAGCAAAACAAAATAAAATGACATTACAAGGATAACACAACTCATGTGAAGAAGCAAAAACTTAGGCTCAACCGATACTAACCGATAGTTGTTGAAGAAGAAAGGTGGGATGCCTACCGGGGCATCCCCAAGCTTAGATGCTTGATACTTCTTGAAATATTATCTTGGGGTGCCTTGGGCATCCCCAAGCTTGAACTTTTGTGTCTCCTTAATTCTTCTCATATCATGGTTTCTCTTTTTATCAAAAGCTTCATCCACACCAAACTCAACAAGAACTCGTGAGATAGGTTAGTATAAACCAATGCAAAACCTTATCATTTTCTACTGTAACAAATCACTAAAATTATTATTCAACATTGCATAGTAAATGCCTCTGCATATTTAATACTCCTACCCTCAAATAGAATCATTAAACAAGCAAACATATGCAAACAATGCAAACATAATAGCAATCTGCCAAAACAGTATAGTCTGTAAAGAATGCAAAAATATCAATACTTCACTAACTCCAAAAAATATGAAATAAAATTTCCACTGTAGTAAATTTATCAGATCTCATTATGCCAAAGGTTTCATCATTATATCATGCTCTGAATTTACTAGGGAATTTTTTCAACAGCGGTAAACTTTCTGTTTTCAAACAGCAACATGTATACTAGCAAAATAAGCATGGCAAAGGCTATCCTTGACTTTTTTATTGAAACTAAAGATGCAAAACATTATTCAAAATAACAGCAAGCAAATACTAACAAAATAAAATGACGCTCCAAGCAAAACACATATCATGTGGTGAATACAAATATAGCTCCAAGTAAAGTTACCGATGAACGAAGACGAAAGAGGGGATGCCCCTACAAATATAGCTCCAAGTAAAGTTACCGATGAACGAAGACGAAAGAGGGGATGCCATCCGGGGCATCCCCAAACTTAGGCTCTTGGTTATCCTTGAATATTACCTTGGGGTGCCTTGGCCATCCCCAAGATTAGGTTCTTGCCACTCCTTATTCCATAGTCCATCGAATCTTTACCCAAAACTTGAAAACTCCACAATGCAAAACTCAACAGAAAACTCGTAAGCCCCGTTAGTATAAGAAAATAAAACCACCACTTAGGTACTGTAATGAACTCATTCTAAATTCATATTGGTGTAATATGTGCTGTATTCCAACTTATCCATGGTTCATACCACTTAATACTAACCATAGATGCATCAAAATAAGCAAACAACACACGAAAAACAGAATCTGTCAAAAACAGAACAGTCTGTAGTAATCTGTATCAAACGTATACTTATGGAAGTCCACAAATTCTACCAAATTAGTAAGTCCTAAGAAATTTGTGTACCAATCCATATCAAAAAGAATCAGATCAAGAGCACGTTTATGTGAATTAACAAAACTAATTTACTGGGTGCAAAAGTTTCTGATTCTCAGCAGGATCAACACAACTATCACCGTAAGCTATCCTAAAGGTCTTACTTGGCACTTTATTGAAACAAAAGCTATAAAACATGATTACTACAGTAGCATAATCATGTGAACACACAAAACAGTAAAGGTAAATGTTTGGTTGTCTCCCAACAAGCGCTTTTCTTTAATGCCTTTCTAGCTAGGCATGATGATGACAATGATGCTCACATAAAAGATAAGAATTGAAACATAACGGGAGCATCATGAAGCATATGACTAGCACATTTAAGTCTAACCCACTTCCTATGCATAGGGATTTTGTGAGCAAACAACTTATGGGAACAATAATCAACTAGCATTGGACGGTAAAACAAGCATAGCTTCAAGATTTGAAGCACATAGAGAGGAAACTTGACATTATTGCAATTTCTACAAGCATATATTCCTCCCTCATAATAATTTTCAGTAGCATCATGAATGAATTCAACAATATAACCAGCACCTAAAGCATTCTTTTCATGATCTACAAGCATAGAAAAAATACTACTCTCCACATAAGCAAAATTCTTCCCATCCGGAATAGTGGGAGTATCATAAGAGACTTGAACACTAAAAATTGTTTTCACATTAAAAGAGTAATGTTCAGAAAAAGGATAATCATAATCATGACAAGATTTATAATCATCACTACTTTTAATAGCATAAGTTTCATCACAATAATCATCATAAGTAGCAACTTCATTCTCATCATAATCGATTGAAACCTCTCCCAAGATAGTGGAATCACTAAATAAAGTTGACACTCTTCCAAATCCACTTTCATATTCATCACAATAAAACTCAACATCCTCCAAAATAGTGGGATCACTACTTCCTAAAGTTGACACTCTTCCAAACCCACTTTCATCAATATAATCATCATAGGTAGGAGGCATGCTATCATCATAATAAACTTGCTCATCAAAACTTGGGGGACAAAAAATATCATATTCATCAAACATAGCTTCCCCAAGATTGTGGCTTTGCATATCATTAGCATCATGGATATCAAGGAATTCATACTAACAACATTGCAATCATGCTCATCATCCAAAGATTTAGTACCAAGCATTTTAATGCATTCTTCCTCTAGCACTTGAGCACAATTTTCCTTTCCATCATACTCACAAAAAATATTAAAAAGATGAAGCGAATGAGACAAACTCAATTCCATATTTTTGTAGTTTTCTTTTATAAACTAAACTAGTGTAAAACAAGAAACAAAAAGATTCGATTGCAAGATCTAAAGATATACCTTCAAGTACTCACCTCCCCGGCAACGGCGCCAGAAAAGAGCTTGATGTCTACTACACAACCTTCTTCTTGTAGACGTTGTTGGGCATGCAAGTGCACAGGTTTGTAGGACAGTAGCAATTTCCCTCAAGTGGATGACCTAAGGTTTATCAATCCGTAGGAGCGTAGGATGAAGATGGTCTCTCTCAAACAACCCTGCAACCAAATAACAAAAAGTCTCTTGTGTCCCCAACACACCCAATACAATGGCAAATTGTATAGGTGCACTAGTTCAGCGAAGATATGGTGATACAAGTGCCATATAGATAGTAGATATAGGTTTTTGTAATCTGAAAATATAAAAATAGCAAGGTAACTAATGATAAAAGTGAGCGTAAACGGTATTGCAATGATAGGAAACAAGGCCTAGGGTTCATACTTTCACTAGTGCAAGTTCTCTCAACAATAATAACATAGATAGATCATATAACAATCCCTCAACATGCAACAAAGAGTCACTCCAAAGCCACTAATAGCGGAGAACAAACGAAGAGATTATGGTAGGGTACGAAACCACCTCAATGTTATTCTTTCGAAACAATCTATTCAAGAGTTCGTACTAGAATAACACCTTAAGATACAAATCAACCAAAACCCTAATGTCACATAGATACTCCATTGTCACCTCAAGTATCCGTGGGCATGATTATACGATATGCATCACACAATCTCAGATTCATCTATTCAACCAATAGAAAGTACTTCAAAGAGTGCCCCAAAGTTTCTACCGGAGAGTCAAGAAAACGTGTGCCAACCCCTATGCATAGGTTCATGGGCGGAACTCGCAAGTTGGTCTCGAAAACATACGTCAAGTGGCACGTGATATCCCATTGTCACCACAGATAAGCACGGCAAGACACAAATCAAGTCTTCTCAAATCAAAGACTCAATCCGATAAGATAACTTCAAAGGGGAAACTCAATTCATCACAAGAGAGTAGAGGGGGAGAAACATCATAAGATCCAACTATAATAGCAAAGCTCGCGATACATCAAGATCGTGCCATAGAGAGAACACGAGAGAGAGATCAAACACATAGCTACTGGTACATACCCTCAGCCCCGAGGGTGAACTACTCCCTCCTCCTCATGGATAGCGCTGGGATGATGAAGATGGCCACCGGTGATGGATTCCCCCTCCGACAGGGTGCTGGAACAGACTCCCGAGAGGTTTTTGGTGGCTACAGAGGCTTGCGGCGGCGAAACTCCCAATATATCTTGATATTCGATGGTTTTAGGGTACGCGGGCTTATACAGGCGAAAGAAGTCGATCGGGAGGTGCTCGAGGGGCCCACGAGACAGGGGGGCGTGCCCTACAGGGGGGGCTCCTATCTCGTGGCTGCCTCGAGGATCTTATGACGTGAACTCCAAGTCTCCAGGATCATATTCTTCCAAAAAATCACGCTGCCGAAGTTTTCATTCCGTTTGGACTCCGTTTGATATTCCTTTTCTTCGAAATACTGAAACAGGCAATAAAACAGCAATATGGGCTGGGCCTCCGGTTAATAGGTTAGTCCCAAAAGTAATATAAAAGTGTATAATAAAGCCCGTAATCATTCAAAACAGATAATAAAATAGCATGAATGCTTCATAAATTATAGATATGTTGGAGATGTATCACGCATGCCTACGTGGTGGCATGCAAATCTTCGTGAAGGCCCTACCACCGCGCCACCTCAGCAGCCTACTAGCCTACATGGCGCTGACCGCCTCGCTGGCCCGGGCGCGTGTCGAAGCAGGGCGAGGCGGCAGTAAAGTGAGAGGGACACCTAAGGGGCGCATTAAATGTGTCTTGTCCCGTAATGGCAAGCGATAAGCTTAGCCACCGTACACTGATGCCACCTCTTGTGTGCCACTGTGGTGATCCCCTTGACTATAAAAGGAGGACCAAGGCATCCAGGAGAAGGATTCGGACCCTTGGACAAGTTACGCTCATTGTAGCTAGCTCAAGAACTCCAAGAACACAGATATGCATACCAAAGCAGGACTAGAGTGTTACGCATCCTCGCGGCCCGAACCTGGGTAAACGACTCGAGTTCTTGTGCTGACTGCTAATCCCGCTCTTCTCACGACCCCGCGCCCCGCAACCATAGTAGGGATTCTTGTGATTCCATAGGTGTCGTTTCCACTGACACTTGCTATCTTGAACCTTATCTGCATTACTTCCTTTCCATTGCATAACAGGGTACTCTTCTCCAATATTTTGTCCGCATTCTAAAAGAGAAACAAGCAGACACATCACAGGTTTACCATGTTGTATATGAAGCTCATTTTGGTAAATCAGTTCAGTAGTAAAGTGGACAGGATAACAGCATGAAACAAACATATATCTATGTAACATGGTCATTATATGGTCTATATCATTCTAGTTTTTGTTGCCAAATCAAGATAGAGACACAGTTCAAATAATATTTGTTTAAGACAAAGCAGAATAGACACAATATAAGTGTGGGAAACTACAGAGCAATAACAACACTTGCAGTGTGCATGACATGAGAACATAATCGTTTATTCAATTCAAACTAAAATCAACATAGAGCAAGTTGCAACAGCAAACTAGTTAAAGAAACAGGTTTAAAACATACCCGTTGCGCCATTGGAGTTTCAATTCCATCCTTCAAATTTTAAAAT
Organism: Triticum aestivum; assembly: GCF_018294505.1. NCBI lineage: Eukaryota > Viridiplantae > Streptophyta > Magnoliopsida > Poales > Poaceae > Triticum > Triticum aestivum. The sequence continues at coordinate 310,568,972 of NC_057801.1, forward strand.
AGTTGGTATGAGTAAATACAGTGATGCAAGAGCAAAGGAGTATCAACCATAGCTACAGAACCTGATGTGAGAACAATTCTTATTCTGCTTTAAGCGTTGAGTTGGGATTCAGAGTGGTGGTCCTCGTGCTTTGGGCACTGCAGTTCCCTTACTAACTGCTCGTGTTTGGGTGCTCTGTGGTGGAGACAGTGATGTTTCAACTGGAACTGGGTTACTATCTGCTGGACTTGGGGTTAGAAGGGGTGTAGTTGGTTCTCTGTCCAACTGGGTAGGGGTACAATCTGCGAGAGACTGGGTTATGTGTGGTGGGCCTAGTTCTCGGGCAAGTACAACCGTGGTTCTATCTGCATCAACTGGTAACACTATCTTTTCTAAAGACCGTGTTGTTACCCCCTTAGATACTGCCATCACCCTCTCCAATTCAAATGGCTAATAAACAAGAAAAGTAATTGAATGTATAGACAACGCATGATAGACAGGTGGAATGGATAGTGGGGAATAAAAGAGGGCATGAAATAATTCACATTTATGTTGTCTAACCAAACAGGATAGCATGACACAATTTCACATATATGATGGCTAACTAAATAGGATAGCATGACACAATTTCACATATATGATGGCTAACTAAAAAGGATGGAAAGACATAGTTCAGAATATGATGACTATGTAAACAGGATGACAAGATATAACTATATAATGTATTTATTAAATAGGTTGGCATGCCATAATTCACATACATGCCGCCTATGGAAACATGATAGCATGATATAATTCACGGATAGAATGACATAATTCAAAATATGATGACTGTAAACACTAAAAAGGATGAGATGATATAACTATATGATGTCTTTATTAAATGGGTTGGAATGCCATAATTCAGATAGATGTTGTCTATGTAAACATGATGGCATGATATAATTCAAATATATGATTTATATACTAAGCAAGTAAGCAGCTGGCAATCGCATATATGATGTAAAAACTAAGCAATGCAAGACAACATGCATGACATGAGTAATATAACCCTGCCAAGTTTGAGCATAGACCTCAGGGAGAAATAGGACTGGTCATCTGTCTCTGAATCCTCCTCAAAGGAGCTATCTGTAACCAGCAAGATGTCTGCTTCAGCAGGTAGCATTGCCTGCTCTGAATACCTTGTTGTCACTCCAGATACTTCCATCACTGCTTCAAATGGCTGATGCATAGGAAGACTAGTTGAATATACAAACGTTGTCGACAAATGGAACACGTAATACAAAAAAAGGATAGCATGATATAATTCACATATATGAAGATTGGCTAAATAGCATGGCATTGCATAATTCACATATATAATGCCTTGCAACAAGATAGCATTGCATAATTCACATATATAATGTCTTGCAACAAGATGGCATTGCATATTTCACATATATGGTAATTAGACACTAAACAGGTGGCATTCACACAAAGCATGTCTAAACTAAGCAAATGACATAGCAATGCAAGACACCATACGCACGGTATGAGCAACATAACCCTACCAGGTTAGAGCATACACCTCGGGGGGGAATAGGACTGGTCGTCTGTCTCTGAATCCTCCTCTGAGGAGCTATCCGTAACCGGTTAGATATGCGCTTTGTCAGATAGCATAATCTGCTCTGAAGACCTTGTTTTCACTACAGAATTTTCCATCATCGTGTCAAATGGCTAATGCACATGGAGAGTAGTTGAATGTACTAACATTGTTGACAAATGTAATATGTAATGAAAAAAGTATGGCATGTTCACATATAAGATGATTGGCTAAGCAGGATGGCATTGCAAAATTCACATATATGATGCTTGGCTAAACAAGATGGCGTTACATAATTCACATATACGATAAAGAAACTAAATAGATGGCATTCACACAAAGCATGTCTAAACTAAGTAGATGACATATTTGATGTATAAAGTAAGCAATACAAGGCACCATCTGCATGATATTACCAACATCGACATGCCAAGTTAGAGCGAAGACCTCAGGGGGTAAATAGGAGTGGTCCTCTCCTTCTGGATCCCCCTCAGAACAGTTATCTTCCTCTTGATTACAATCCAAAATGGGTGGAGGGGGCTGCCTTTGCACCCACCATAGAGCGACATCTGCATGAAATTTTATTGCCACGCAAGGCTCGTCTCTTTTGCTCTACATGTCCAGTTTCATTTTGTATAATAACTGGCATGCATAGGAATAAAACATAGTGAGATTATGTAAGGAGTGCATGCAAAAATCCTGAGTGATGGTAGCAACCTGTGGATAGACCCAAAACCAATGATAGCAGGCAGAAATGGCTTCAGTTAAAAAATATAGATAATGGCTTCTTTACTATTTGTTTCCCACCCAACATGAAACTCATAGTAGACACCAGAGATTAACCAGATAGTAGATAGATACTATTGATTGCGGCCCCGATATGTACCCCACAACCATTTAAAAACTCAAGTTTGAGCATTAGTTTCACTACAAAAAATACACTTCCGTGATGATACGTGTTTGTCACAGTAGGTCACGTTTTCTGTCATGCATGTACATGCATGACGATTTTATGACAGAATCAAGATAGTCATACATGTGCTGTCATAGAAGTGGTCCATGACATTACCAAAATTATCATCACGGAAGTGTCCACTTCCATGACGATAAATCACACGTCATGGAAGTGCTTTCATCAAGGGTGACCGACATGTCGCATCCACTGTAACGGGTTGCCGTTAAGCTATTGGGTCCGGTTTTGGATCCGATAACCCGCTAACAGCCACGACCAATGGGGATTTTCCACCTGTAAATTTCTCATTGGCCGGAGGAACCACGTGTCGACTCACCATTGGGACAGAAGTCATCCACTCATTGGACGGAAGGCGCCTATGATACGTCGACACGTGGCACGGCCCAACAGAGGCCCATTCTAGTGACAATGCCGGCCCGTTTGACTTGGTCAAAAGGTAGCGGGCCGGCCCATGGAAAGCTTGTTAACGGCATGTTCGCATATAGCCCATTTACAGCATGCTAACTCACGGCCCGTTACGGCCTACCAGAATTAGGCCCAGTAGCGTCATAGGGGCCGTCTAATATGATTCCGACCCGTTCTAACTTCCGGCCCATGTATGGCCCATGACGTCTTTCGGCCTGTATGAGTCCCTTTGTAACTCTTGGTCCATTAACGGCCCGTGGTGAAACCGGCCTGTAATGAACAGTGTATCTCTTTATACCCATTAGTAGCCCATTATTCCATTGGGTCATTTCCAGCTTTCAGCCTTCTCAGGGCCCATTTATTCTTGGGCTCATTTCCAGCATTCGGTTACTTACGGCCCGTTACTGGCCTTTTCTGCTTATGGGCCAAATTCAGCCCGTGGTTACAGTTAGCCTATTTGTGGCCCATTAACCCATTGGGATGTTTTCATAGCATCATAAAATACGGCCTACTAACGACCCATTATGGTTGGGCCATAAAACACACGACTTCCACTCTAGCCCATTTACGACCCATTTGGCGGTCCGTTATTGGTCCCCAAATGGTATGGCCCATGTTAGGCGAAATGATTATATGACCCATAGAAGGCACATGGATCCGTCGGCCCGTAGAAGGCCCATGGATCCGTCGTCCCGTAGAAGGCCCATAGATCCGTCGGTCCGTATAAGGCCCACGGATCCTACGGCCCATAGAAGGCCCACGTATCCGACGACCATAGAAGGCCATGGATCGTACATCCCGTTGATGGCCCATGGATCGTACGGCTCGTGGAGGGCCATGGTAACTACAACGTTTGGGCGAGTTGGCCCACGTTTGAACGATATAGCAAATTCAAAGAATTATCCTACTCTATACTATCACCTCTAAAAAAACATACACTATACAATAAAGAGACTAAGGCATAGAAATGTAGAATAATCCTACACTATACAATAAAGAAATTACAGCCGATTATACCCACTAGGCATTATGGTTCGGCACCAGTGATAATAAAGCATAAACAAACAGAAAATTACATACACTGGGCAAATACAGCTCATACATCATGGACGCGCATCAACATAACTTACCATTTGAACTCTAATCTCTTCAGAAAATAGGATTGGCCGGATTCAGATAGCACAAATTTTAGTCTGCAAAATCTCCAATTCCTTCATGGTTACCTCAGTCTCTCATTTCATTTTCTTGACTCCTGCATCTAATACCTGCAAGTCCAGTCTCAACTTGTTGATTGCACGTTCAGAATCTTGTACACTTTGTCTTTCCACCTCAAGTTGATGCTCGAGAACATCAGCACATTCCAATTCCAATCCATAATCATTTAGTAACGGCCATGCCATACTGCTCGCAAATCTTTGTGTTGATGTCACTTCATCCTAAAATGTTTTTGTAAGTACACATGACTAGGGCAAAAATTTAGTTACAACAGTGAATCGAGCAAGACAGGCTATTTTGTACATGGAAAAACAGGACTAACAATAATGCTACACGTCATGAAGCATAAGCAGGTGATATTTTTAAAATTATAAAAATGGTAGTCTGTGCAGCCCGCATACAGAAATCTCTCTTAGCTCACCAGAGGAGCATGATGTTGGGGCAAATCCAAAACACACACAGGTTACAAATTTAGACAGCATTTTGTGTATAGGCAAGCAGTTGTCCATTTTGTAGCTCAATTGAAGTCTTGGGGAGCATAATGAACAGTAGAGGGATTCATACAAACCTACTATAGCAAGCAAAACTATGCAATCATTAGCCTAGTATAAACTAGATTGTGAGCCTCATGCAGTAATAGTTGGTTAATAGACTTCAAAGCTTCAGGCACACTCGCCAGAGTAATTAAATGGTAAGGCCTTTAATTATGTCAACTAATAGTTATACAAGTACCCAACATCAGGCATCATTGTTTGGGCATCTCATTAACTGAGGACAAATAAAGCAATATAAAAGAGTAATTTAACTATTCTTGAAACAAACAAGCAATTGAACTGTTGAGTCGGCAGCATGCATACATGCACACCTCAATAACATCCATGGCCTAGCTACATTTACTATATAAAGGAACAAGTAATGTAATATTGTTTGCCCCCCATTAAGTATCTCTACAAGTATGTAATCAATATCCTAGTAATGATAAGGAGGCTAATGATGTGAATATGCGTTTGGTTATGACATTTATGACATCGACAACTCTACCATGGCAAGAAGCAGTTTCACACTGTTCACTACTATAAGATGTTTTAGATATTTAAAAGTAGACTCCGTAATGAGTGAACAGACACATTAAAATGTGTTTACATACATCTGAGTTACAAAAAAATTAGAACATCATATAGTAGTGAGTGGAGGCTTTTTAATCAATGGCCCAATTACTGGGTTACAGGTGAAGAACCCTACGCAAGCACAATGTCAGACAAATAGGATGTCTTGGTAATTGTAATACAATGTGACTTACCTTAACTGGTTGAGCAGGCTTAGTGCTGCTCCTTCTTCTCTTGCAAGGCTCCTTCCTAACATCTTGTACATGGAAATCCTCAATCTTATCTTCATTGACCCCCTCTGCAAGGTGACACATACTAGTTACTGGTCTCCTTGGAAGATAAATATGCATACTTTCCAGTCTGTGACAACAAAAAGGGATGATATTATAACAAAACAACACCACATAATGAAACATGCCACATCTCTTGCACACAATGAAATGAGCATAATATGCATACTTTCCAGTCTGTGAACAACAAAAAAGGATGATATTATAACAAAACAACACCACATAATGAAACATACCACATCTCTTGCACACAATGAAATGAGCATTTACTATGTGTGCACTATGTAAAAACTAGGCATACCTTCGAACTAGATCTCCAGGTACTCTTGGAGAGCCTACTTTAGTGTACAGCCAAACCTTTATGTCACCTATAAGTTATACAAGCCCCCACTACAGTAGCCCTTAGTGTTTAAATCATTGACAAGCTCTGTTAGGTCAAGAACATCAAGTAATCAAAGCAAACAGTCCTAGTATGGCTGGCTGATACAAACAAGCAATTGAACAGATGTGTGAGGAAATCTTACATATCAAGAAAAAAGCATAGAAGGAGGATTAAAGACCATCACTTGACTGACCAGATTTAAGGGGCATTTAAACATCATGTGCAACGTATGAACTGACATAAACATTGCATATTTCATATTCCATAATGAAATGCACATGTATTAGGTTATGCCATGTATGATGATGCCTAAATGTACACTAGCAGGCAGGAGCGATTCATCATTGCACGCACAATTGAATTGTAGGTTAAGGGCGAGTTGTATTCCGCCTTTTCAGAGCTTATTATCAAAATAAGCCATAAAAGATGTAAAGAAGTCACTTTTGAGTTATGGGCTTGGGCTTAACTTATTTTGCTTTAGAGGGGGGTGTTTCGGGTAGAAGCTCACTAAAAATTGAAGGGAATGGGAATAGTGAAATGACTCAGTTGTCTGCCTATATTACACTCAAAATGCCATTGCTCACGCCTGTGTCACACCTGACCCTCAAGTAAAAACAAACACGCAAGCGTTCATTGCCCTACCCGCTTGCATCTCCTCTCCTCTTTCCCTCTACCTCGATCCCCTACCAGTAGCGCTAGGGTTCCTCCAACAAGCCATCGCCACTGGCCCCATCTGGCCTGGTCCTCGATGATGCTCTGTCCAGCTAGGCTACATGACCGGCGGGTAGGGCCAAATCACCCCGGTTGCTCCTCCCTCTGGCGTCGCCCCTCATTCTCATGGTCCCCAGCAGGTGCTCCGCTGTGGTCCGTCCAATGCACTACTCCGACGGGTGCCGCACAACTACGGCCAATGCCACACTATGATAGAAGGCACCTCCTTCCCCCTCCCCTCCTCCCAGGACGTGCCCTTGAGGTGGTGTTGAAGGATGAGCTCATCCAACAAGGTGAGGATTTCCTCTGATTTTTTTGCCAAATTTTCATTCTGATCCGCTATACGATGAATTGCTATGAGCTGCTTCTGCTGCTGCTATATGATGCATTGCTATGAGCTGCTCCTGCTGTAGTTATATGATGAATTGCTATGACCTGCTATTGGTATATGATGAATTGCATGCTGTTGCTGCTGGTGCTGTATGATGAGCTGCTGCTGCTATATGATGCTTTCAGGTGGTGCTGCTTGATGACCCATAAGTATAGGGGATCTATCGTAGCCCTTTCGATAAGTAAGAGTATCAAACGCAATGAGGAGCATAAGGAAATGACAAGCGGTTTTCAGTAAGGTATTCTCTGCAAGCACTAAAATTATCGGTAACAGATAGTTTTGTGATAAGGTAATTCGTAATGGGTAACAAGTAACAAGAGTAAACAAGGTGCAGCAAGGTGGCCCAATACTTTTTGTAGCAAAGGATAAGCCTGGACAAACTCTTATATAAAGCAAAGCGCTCCTGAGGACACATCGGAATTACCGTCAAGATAGTTTTCATCATGCTCATATGATTCGCGTTCGGTACTTTGATAATTTGATATGCGGGTGGACCGGTCCTTGGGTACTGCCCTTCCTTGGAAAAGCATCCCACTTATGATTAACCCCTCTCGCAAGCATCCGCAACTACGAAAGAAGAATTAAGGTAAACCTAACCATAGCATGAAACATGTAGATCCAAATCAGCCCCTTACGAAGCAACGCATAAACTAGGGTTTAAGCTTCTATCACTCTAGCAACTCATCATCTACTTATTACTTCCCAATGCCTTCCCCTAGGCCCAAAAAATGGTGAAGTGTCATGTAGTCGACGTTCACATAACACCACTAGAGGAGAGACAACATACATCTCATCAAAATATCAAACGGATACCAAATTCACATGACTACTTATAACAAGACTTCTCCCATGTCCTCAGGAACAAACGTAACTACTCACTAATCATATTCATGTTCATAATTATAGGGGTATTAATATGCATAAAGGATCTGAGCATATGATCTTCCACCAAATAAACCAACTAGCATCAACTACAAGGAGTAATCAAACACTACAAGAAACCCATAGGTACCAATCTGAGGTTTTGAGACAAAGATCGGATACAAGAGATGAACCAGGGTTTTAGAGGAGATGGTGTTGGTGAAGATGTTGATGGTGATTGACCCCCTCTTGATGAGAGGATCGATGGTGATGACGATGGTGATGATTCCCCCCTCCCGGAGGGATGTTTCCCCGGTAGAACAGCTCCACCGGAGCCCTAGATTGGTTCCGCCAAGGTTCCGCCTCGAGACGGTGGCGCTTCGTCCCGAAAGCTTCCTTATGATTTTTTCTAGGGCAAAAGACACCATATAGCAGAAGATGGAAACCATATGTCCTCAAGCGGAAGCCGATATCGAAAAATATGTCCACATGTTTAGAGATAGAGGTGTCGATAAAATAAAAGGACATGAGGGCATCATGGTCATTCTTAGAACAACAACATATGAAAACTAGAAAACTATAATCTCAGTCATTGAAGCAATTGCAATTTATCATAACATCAGAAAAGAGTCAATATATAAGAGCTTTTCAGCAAGTCCACATACTCAACTATCATTTAATCTTTCACAATTGCTAACACTCACGTAATACTTATGGGCATGAAGTTTTAATCGGACACAGAGAAAGATAGGGGCTTCTAGTTTCACCTCCCAACCTTTTACCTCAAGGGTAATGTCAACAATAATACTTTATGAAAATCTACATCCAATTGGGTATATATATCAGGATCTTTCCAGCACATAGTGCTTGCCAAAGGAAAAAGTGTAAAAAGGAAAGGTGAAGATCACCATGACTCTTGTATTAGGTAGAAGACAAAAATAAAGATAGGCCCTTCACAGAGGGAAGCAGAGGTTGTCATGCGCTTTTATGGTTGGATGCACAAAATCTTAATGCAAAAGAACTTCACTTTATATTGCCACTTGTGATAGGGACCTTTATTATGTAGTCTGTCGATTTTATTTCTTCCATATCACAAGCTCATATAAAGCTTATTTTCTTCACACTAATAAGTCATACATATTTAGAGAGCAATTTTTATTGCTTGCACCGATGACAACATACTTGAAGGATCATACTCAATCCATAGGTAGATATGGTGGACTATCATGGCAAAACTGGGTTTAAGGATGTTTGGAAGCACATGTAGTATTTCTACTTGGTGCAAAGAATTTGGCTAGCATGAGGGGGAAAGGCAAGCTCAACATGTTGGATGATCCATGATAACATAATTTATTTCAGATATAAGAAAACATAACCCATTACCTTGTCTTCCTTGTCCAACATCAACTTTTTTAGCATGTCATATTTTAATGAGTGCTCACAATCATAAAATATGTCCAAGATAGTATATTTATATGTAAAAACCTCTCTTTCTTTATTACTTCCTATTAATTGCAATGATGACCAAAACTATGTTTGTCAACTCTCAACAACTTTTATTCATCATACTCTTTATATGTGAAGTCATTACTCTCCATAAGATCAATATGATCTTTTTATTTCTTTTTCTTTTATTCCCTCGAGATCATAGCAAGATAGCAAAGCCCTCGACTCAAAACTAATCTTTATTATATATAGCTCACGGACTCGATTACATAGATAGGGATCAACACAAAACTCAAAGCTAGATCATACTAAAACTTTATTCTACTAGATCAAGATATAACCAAAAGAATCGAACTAAGTAAAATGGTAAAGATAGAAGTATGATGGTGATACGATACCGGGGCACCTCCCCCAAGCTTGGAAGTTTCCAAGGGGAGGGCCCATACCCATGTATTTATGTATCTTTCTTCGGAGGTGGTGATGATGTAGGCTTGTCATCCATCTTCCAAGGCATAGGCTCACCATCATAGAAGGATGATCGAGTCTCCGGGATCCTCAAATCTGCAGCCAAACTCATCCTCTTGAATCTATATTCATACTCACAGTTTTGGTTTTGCAGGTCATAGATCTGGGCTTGGAGGTGCTCGATTTTCTCGTGAAGCTTGAAGATGGTCTCCCCAATGTTCTTAGCATCCATCTTGTGGTTGTTGGTGAACTCCGCGATCATCATGTGGTTGGCATTGAGTCCGTGTTCCACCATCCCTTGGCACTTGAAAACTTGTCGCTCCATTGCTTCGAGTCTTGTCTCCACACTTCCGGTCCTCCTTGGTCCCTCAACACCTCCGCGAGGTAGGGGTTGCAGCACCTCCGCGAGGTAGAGGTTGATGACCTTCTCAAAAAACTTGTCCTTGGGGGCGCTTGAAGACGTCATGGTGATCTAGATCTGATAGAAAATAGCTCAAAACAAAAGCAGCGGATTTTGTCGTGGTACGGTGGTCAAAACCTTCGGTAGATTATATAATGATTTTTAACCGATCAAAAGAAGTACTGTGTAAGAAAACAGAGTCCAGAGGGCACACAAGGTGTCCACGAGGCAGGGGGCGCGCCCAGGGGGGTAGGGCGCGCCCTCCACCCTCGTGGATGCCTCATGTCCCCTTCAGACTACTTCTTATTTTCCTACTTTTTTAAATATTCCAAAACGGAGAAAAATTGCTATTTGAGAAGTTTTGGAGTCGGTTTACTTACCGTACCACATACCTATTCCTTTTCAGAGTCTGAAACATTCTGGAAAGTGTCTCCGGGTTTACGGTGTCAATAACATTGGTTTCAACATTTATGGGATTACCTGAGATATAATGTTTGATTTTTTTACCATTCGCCACCTTCGGATTTGTGCCTTCGGCGTTGTTAATTTTTATGGCACCAGAACAATAGACCTCCTCGATAACGTAAGGACCTTCCCATTTAGAGAGAAGTTTTCCTGCAAAAAATCTTAAACAAGAGTTGTATAGCAAAACATAATCACCTACATTAAACTCACGCTTTTGTATCCTTTTGTCATGCCATCTTTTAACTTTTTCTTTAAACAGTTTGGCGTTCTCATAGGCCTGGGTTCACCATTCATCAAGTGAGCTAATGTCAAATAGTCTCTTCTCACCGGCAAGTTTGAAATCATAATTGAGCTCTTTAATAGCCCAATATGCCTTGTGTTCTAGTTCGAGAGGTAAGTGACATGCTTTTCCATAAACCATTTTATATGGAGACATACCCATAGGATTTTTATATGCAGTTCTATAGGCCCATAATGCATCATCAAGTTTCTTGGAGCAATTCTTTCTAGATATATTAACAGTCTTTTGCAAGATTAATTTAATCTCTCTATTACTCAATTCTACTTGACCACTAGACTGTGGATGGTATGGAGATGCAATTCTGTGATTAACATCATACTTAGCAAGCATCTTACGAAAAGCACCATGAATAAAATGTGAACCACCATACTTCATTAAGTATCTAGGGACTCCAAACCTCGAAAAAATAACTCCTTTAAGCATCTTAATGGAGGTGTTATGATCAGCACTACTAGTTGGAATAGTTTCTACCCACTTAGTAACATAATCAACAGCAACTAATATATGTGTATACCCATTAGAGGAAGGAAAAGGCCCATATAATTAAAGCCCCAAACATCAAATGGTTCGATACAAGTGAATAGTTCATAGGAATTTCTTGTCGTCTAGTAATGTTACCAATTCTTTGACATTCATCACAAGACAAGACAAACTTACGGGCATCTTTGAAAAGAGTAGGCCAATAAAAACCGGATTGCAATACCTTATGTGCAGTTCTATCTCCAGCATGGTGTCCTCCATATGCCTCGGAGTGACACTTGCGTAGGATCTGTTCCTGTTCATGCTCAGGTACACAACGTCTAATAACCCCATCTACTCCTTCTTTATAAAGGTGTGGGTCATCCCAAAAGTAATGTCTTAAATCATAGAAAAACTTCTTCTTTTACTGGTATGTGAAACTAGGTGGTATAAATTTAGCAACAATGTAATTAGCATAATCAGCATACCATGGAGCAGTACAAGAAGCATTTATGACAGCCAATTGTTCATCAGGAAAGCTATCATCAATAGGTAGTGGGTCATCAAGAACATTTTCTAACCTAGACAAGTTGTCTGCAACGGGGTTCTCAGCTCCCTCTCTATCAATAATATGCAAATGAAATTCTTGTAGCAAGAGAACCCATCTAATAAGTCTAGGTTTAACATCTTTCTTTTCCATAATGTATTTAATAGCAGCATGATCACTAGGAACAGTTACTTTGGAATCAACAATATAAGGTCTGAACTTATCACAAGCAAACACAACTACTAAAAATTCTTTTTCAGTAGTAGCATAATTTCTTTGGGCACTGTCTAGAGTTTTACTAGCATATTGGATAACATTTAATTTCTTATCAACTATTTGTCCTAGAACAACACCTACAGCATAATCACTAGCATCACACATGATTTCAAAGGGTAAATTCCAATCAGGTGGCTGAACAATAGGTGCAGAAATCAAGGCTTTCTTATGTATTTCAAATGCTTCTGCACAATCATCATCAAAAACAAAACGGACATCTTTTTGTAAGATATTAGTCAAATGCCTAGAAATTTTGAGAAGTCTATAATGAACCTCCTATAAAAACCGGCATGACCAAAGAAACTTCTTATACCTTTGATGTCCTTAGGACACGACATCTTTTCAATAGCATCAACTTTAGCTTTATCAACTTCAATACCTCTTTCAGAAATTTTATGCCCCAAGACAATACCTTCATTAACCATAAAGTGGCACTTCTCCCAATTCAAGACAAGATTAGTTTCTTCACATCTCTGCAAGACTCGCTCAAGGTTGCTTAAGCAATCATCAAAAGAAGTTCCATACATGGAGAAATCATCCATGAAAACATCAACAATCTTTTCACAAAAGTCAGAGAATATAGCAGTCATACATCTTTGAAAGGTAGCAGATGCATTACATAAACCAAAAGGCATACGTCTATAAGCAAAGGTACCGAAAGGGCAAGTAAAAGTGGTCTTATCATGATCCTCTTTTGACACAGGTATTTGAGAGAAACCCGAATAACCATCTAGAAAGCAAAAATGTGTATGTTTGGATAGTATATCTAGCATTTGATCAATAAAAGGAAGAGGGTAATGATATTTCCTAGTAGATTTATTTAATTTGCAGAAATCAATTACCATTCGATAACCTGTAACAATTCTTTGTGGGATCAATTCATCCTTATCATTAGGAACAACAGTAATACCTCCCTTCTTAGGGACACAATGGACCGGACTTACCCACTGACTATCAGCAACAGGATAAATTATACCTGCCTCCAAAAGCTTTAGTATCTCACTTCTTTCATCTTAGGATTTAACTGTCGTTGGTGACCAACAACTGGTTTAGGAACTTTCTCCAGTTTTATTTTGTGTTGGCATAGAGTGGGACTAATGCCCTTAAGATCATCAAGAGTATATCCAATAGCAGCATGGTGCTTCTTCAGAGTTTTCAATAATTCCTCTTCTTCATGCTCTGAAAGGTTAGCACTAATAATAACAAGATATATCTTCTTTTCATCAAGATAAGCATATTTAAGAGTAGCAGGTAATGGTTTAAGCTCAAACATGGTATCACCCTTGGGTGGAGGAGGATCCCCTAGGATTTCAGCAGGCAAGTTGTGTTTAAATATAGGTCCATGTTTAAAGAATACTTCATCTATTTCCCTTCTTTCATTCATAAACATATCATTTTCATGGTCTAGCAAATATTGTTCTAAAGGAGGCACGACAATAGAAGCAAGACCAATAAATTCATCTTTACTAGGCAATTCTTTATCATGGGGTTGTCTATGAAATTTAGAGAAATTAAAATCATTTGACATATCCCCTAAACCAACAGTAACAATATCCTTCTCGCAGTCTATCCTAGCATTAACAGTATTCAAGAAGGGTCTACCAAGTATAATGGGACAAAAGTCATCTTGTGGGGAACCAAGAACAAGAAAATCAGTAGGATATTTAACTTTCCCACACAAGACTTCAACATCTCTAACAATCCCAATTGGTGAAATAGTATCTCTAATGGCAAGCTTAATAGTAACATCAATACCTTCTATTTCAGCAGGTGCGATATCATGCATAATTTCTTCGTATAAGGAATGAGGTGTTGCACTTGCACTAGCACCCATATCACATAAGCCATGAAAACAATGATCTCCTATTTTAATAGAAACAACAAGCATGCCAACAACAGGTCTATGTTTATTTTTAGTATCGGGTCTAGCAATTCTAGCAGCTTCATCACAGAAGTAAATAACATGTCCATCAATATTATCGACCAAGAGATCTTTAACCATAGCAATACTAGGTTCAACTTTATTTTTCTTAGGGGGTGTAGGTGTTCTAGCATTACTCTTACGAACCACAGTTGAAGCTTTAGCATGGTCCTTTATTCTAACAGGGAAAGGTGGTTTCTCAATATAAGCAGTAGGAATAATAGGATCAACATTATAAGTGATAGTCTTTTCTTCAACTTTAATAGGTTCTACTACTTTTACTTCAATGGGAGGATGATATTTAAACCACTTCTCCTTAGGGAGATCAACATGAGTAGCAAATGATTCACAGAAAGAAGCTACTATCTCAAAGTCAAGTCCATATTTAGTGCTAAATTCACGAAAAGCATCCGTATCCATAAAAGATTTAACACAATCAAACTTAGGTGTTATACCTGACTCCTTACCTTCGTCGAGCTCCGAATCTTCATAGTTGCGTTTAATTCTTTCCAATAAATCCCATCTGAATTCAATAGTCTTCATCATAAAAGAACCAGTACAAGAAGTATCGAGCATGGAGCGATTATTGAGAGAAAGCCGAGCATAAATTTTTTGAATAATAATTTCTCTTGAGAGCTCATCATTGGGGCATGAATATAACATTGACTTAAGCCTCCCCCAAGCTTGAGCAATACTTTCTCCTTCGCGAGGCCAAAAATTATATATATAATTACGATAACGATGAACCAAATGCATAGGATAAAACTTCTGATGAAATTCCAATTTCAGTCGATTGTAGTTCCACAATCCAATATCATCACATAGCCTAAACCATGTCAATGCCTTTCCCTTCAAAGATAAATGGAAGACCTTCTTCTTTATAACATCCTCGGGCATACCTGCGAGCTTAAATAATCCACAAACTTCATCCACATAGATTAGGTGCATATCGGGATGCAATGTTCCATCTCCTGTAAAAGGATTAGCTAGCAGTTTCTCTATCATACCTGAAGGAATTTCAAAGTAAACATTTTCAGTAGGTTGAGGAGAAAATCTTTGCTCTTCTGGTCGGGGTGAAGATACCCTGAACAAGCCCCTCAAAGGATTATTTTCCATAGTAACAAGTGATAGTAAATTTTAGCACACTATATAAATGTTTCCTTAACAAATTCCACCTACCAAAGGCGCTTCACTCCCCGGCAACGGTGCCAGAAAAGAGTCTTGATGACCCACAAGTATAGGGGATCTATAGTAGTCCTTTTGATAAGAAACAGTGTCGAACCCAATGAGGAGCAGAAGGAAATGACAAGCGATTTTCGGTAAGGTATTCTCTGCAAGCACTGAAATTATCGGTAACAGATAGTTTCGTGATAAGGTAATTTGTAATGGGTAACAAGTAACAAGAGTAAACAAGGTGCAGCAAGGTGGCCCAATCCTTTTTGTAACTAATTACAAGCCTGGACAAACTCTTATATAAAGCAAAGCGCTCCCGAGGACACATGGGAATTATCGTCAAGCTAGTTTTCATCGTGCTCATATGATTCGTGTTTGGTACTTTGATAATTTTAAATGTGGGTTGACCAGTGCCTAGGTACTGCCCTTCCTTGGATAAGCATCCCACTTATGATTAACCCCTCTCGCAAGCATCTACAACTACGAAAGAAGAATTAAGGTAAACCTAACCATAGCATGAAACATGTGGATCCAAATCAGCCCCTTACGAAGCAACGCATAAACTAGGGTTTAAGCTTTTGTCACTCTAGCAACCCATCATCTACTTATTACTTCCCAATGCCTTCCCCTAGACCCAAACAATGGTGAAGTGTCATGTAGTCGATGTTCACATAACACCACTAGAGGAGAGACAACATACATCTCATCAAAATATCGAACGAATACCAAATTCACATGACTACTTATAACAAGACTTCTCCCATGTCCTCAGGAACAAATGTAACTACTCACAAATCATATTCATGTTCATAATTATAGGGGTGTTAATATGCATAAAGGATCTGAACATATGATCTTCCACCGAATAAACCAACTAGCATCAACTACAAGGAGTAATCAACACTACTAGCAACCCATAGGTACCAATCTGAGGTTTTGAGACAAAGATCAAATACAAGAGATGAACTAGGGTTTGAGAGGAGATGGTGCTGGTGAAGATGTTGATGGAGATGGACCCCTCTTGATGAGATGATCAAGGATGATGACGATGGTGACGATTTCCCCCTCCCAGAGGGATGTTTCCCCGGAGCCCTAGATTGGTTCCGCCAAGTTTCCGCCTCGAGAAGATGGCGCTTCATCCCGAAAGCTTCCTTATGAATTTTTCTAGGGAAAAGACACCATATAGCAGAAGATGGGCATCGGGGGGCTGCCAGGTGGCCCATGAGGCAGGGGCGCACCCAGGGGGTAGGGCGCGCCCTCCACCCTCATGGACAGTGGTTGGCTGCATGCTCGAAGGACATGCACACGGCCATCATTGAAGCGAGGCATAAGCTTTTCAAGACACCCTGCTTGCTGTTATTTGATCTTGCCAGATTGGCTCACCGTGACACAGAGGCGTACATGATGCCCCTCGACTTCAATCCGACCTCCATTAGCCGAAACTTCTTTGCAGGTATGTAGTGGGTCGCCGTACATCATTTCCCTCGACTTCGATCTGATCACCATCGCCCAAAACTTCTTGGCATGTATGTACTAGGTCGGCATGAACTCCCACTGGATGGCTGTCGTCAGAGAAGACGGGAGAAAGTTGGTGCTCGTGAACTTCCAGACCTCCCATGAGATTATCCTTCCTCCGTTGGATTATATAGGGTTTTACCATCACGGTCCAGGTCATCTAGATTACCACCTCAGTTGGACAGAACTTGTTTTGTAGAAGATTGTAATCTGCTAAGTGCCCACACAACAGGTGGATTACGCACACTTCAAGCTAATTGCCTTGTTCGACCGCGGACTCGCCTATCTTTACGCTAGTGCCTTCTTTAGCTGGTGACAACTCAGCTCACAATGGATCGTCAAAGTTGATACACAATTCTGTGATGCTATTGAACACAATTGCATCATCTACATGATCGACAAAGCAGATGGCACCACGTATTGCTGGGACAGAACGTATAAGTTGTTTTCGTCTGATGTTAACCATAACGCCATGACACTGTTTGAACTTTTTGTGATGATTGGCATATCCCGGTTTGAGCAGAATTTGAGTAGAACTATGGCAATGTATTAAAGACATCGTAAATCAGCTATATTTGGAATGAGTTAATTCATGTGATTGTGACCATGTCATTACAGCCAATTTGTACCCTTGAATAATCAAACAGTTAAGAACATATGGATATTCTCCTTAATTTATTCTCCTTGAATATGTTTGTACCCTTGAATTTGAGTAGTAATCTATATACTACTAAATATGAGTGTGTATCAATAGCCATGTTAGTTTCCTCATTTTCGTGATGTAGAAACATGCATCATATTGTTGGTTTCATCTAACCATACATTAGGGAAGTAAATGTGCATATGGAGAAATTTCTTTATTTGGAAGTAGTGAAATCTTGTAATGCTTACTATGTGTACATACCTATATTCTCCCTTCAGCAATCAATGGCTAGAATAATATTCTCACAAAAAAAATTCCCACGGAACATGAGTATATCACAATGCATGGTCTGTTAATTTCCTTGAAGAATTTGTTTGTGAGGACAGAACATGATTACATAACATGCATGACATGGTAGTTTCCTGTGAAGAATCGATTACGAGATAACATGAGTATAACCATGCATGGCACTTCTATATTTTTGAACCCAGTATACATTTCCCTGTATTTTCCTCTCAGTTCCAACACGGACATATCAATGTTGTTTCTTGCATTATCCTACTCATACTCTGAACAATGCTTATCTTACATTAACAGTGCATGTCCTTTCTGATATGATGCAGTGTCCCTACAGTTACTGCCCCTTGTAATCACACCACCTTTGCCAAAAACAGGGAAGCAAAACTGGTTCCTCGCTCGATCAGACGACGACAAAAGACTGATGATCATTCACACACATGAGCTGGAATAGTTATATTGCAAAAAAAACCACTGTGTACAAGCACCTTGAAATACGTGAGTATCTGGACAGTGGTTGTTATGTCTATGAGAAGGATACCAGCTTGTTGGGGCCTTCAGGATTTTTGACTTCGAGGCGGGTAAACAACCTTGGTTCACATTCTCTGTTTCTCGGACTCAATTATCCAATTAACCAGGAGATCACCGTTGTCAAGGACCTTGATGGTAGAGAGGCTCTGTTTGCTAGAGAAAACTGTTTCTACACGGCGAGCCCTAGGAGTTTGGGAGCAAACTCCCCTGCTTGTCAACGATACAGCCTGCAGCCAAAAGAAGGTGAGAATGACACAAGCATCTAGATTAACTTTTATCCTTGGATGTCTCAAGTCCGACAGGCAGTGATGTGGTTCAAGCCTTCAGGTTGATAGGTAACTGGGCTGTTGCATCGAAAGGGTGGAGTACTAGTGTCTCCGAATCACTGGTGGTTGAAGCGGGGCCGCAAATTATGATGGTGTTGGATCATCCCTCTTTGAATGACTTGTTGTCTTTGCTGCTTGATACGTCTCCGTCGTATATACTTTTCCAAACACTTTTGCCCTTGTTTTGAACTCTGACTTGTATGATTTGAATGGAACTAACCCGGACTGACGCTGTTTTCAGCAGAATTGCCATGGTGTTGTTTTATGTGCAGAAAATAAAAGTTCTCAGAATGACCTGAAACTCCACGGAACACCTTAGAAAAAACAATAAAAAATCCTCGCCAAAAATGAAGACCAGGGGGCCCACACCCTGCTCACGAGGGTCCCCCCCTAGGCGCGCCCCCTACCTCATGGGCCCCCTGGTGGCCCTCCGATGCCAACTCCAACTTCATATATTGGCTTTCGGGGAGAAAAAAATCAGAGAGAAGAAATCATCGCGTTTTACGATACGGAGCCGCCGCCAAGCCCTAATCTCTCTCGGGAGGGCTGATCAGGAGTCCGTTCGGGCCTCCGGAGAGGGGGATTCTTTGCCGTCGTCATCATCAACCATCGTCCATCACCAATTTCATGATGCTCACTGCCGTGCATGAGTAATTCCATTGTAGGCTTGCTGGACGGTGATGGGTTGGATGAGATTTATCATGTAATCGAGTTAGTTTTCTTAGGGTTTGATCCCTAGTATCCATTATGTTCTGAGATTGATGTTGCTATGACTTTGCTATGCTTAATGCTTGTCACTAGGGCCTGAGTGCCATGATTTTAGATCTGAACCTATTATGTTTTCATGAATATATGTGTGTTCTTGATCCTATCTTGCAAGTCTATAGTCACCTACTATGTGTTATGATCCGGTAACCCCGAAGTGACAATAATCGGGACCACTCCCGGTGATGACCATAGTTTGAGGAGTTCATGTATTCACTATGTGCTAATGCTTTGTTCCGGTTCTCTATTAAAAGGAGGCCTTAATATCCCTTAGTTTCCAATAGGACCCCGCTGCCACGGGAGGGTAGGACAAAAGATGTCATGCAAGTTCTTTTCCATAAGCACGTATGACTATATACGGAATACATGCCTACATTACATTGATAAACTGGAGTTAGTTCTGTGTCACCCTATGTTATGACTGTTACATGACGAACCACATCCGGCATAATTATCCATCACTAATCCGGTGCCTACGAGTTTTCCATCTACTGGTTCTCGCTTATTTACTTTTCCGTTGCTACTGTTACAATCACTACAAAATACCAAAAACATTACTTTTGCTGTCTTTACTTTTGTCACCGTTACCACCACTATCATATTACTTTGCTACTAAACATTTTGCTGCAGATACTAAGTTTCCAGGTGTGGTTGAATTGACAACTCAGCTGCTAATACCTGAGAATATTCTTTGGATCCCCTTGTGTCGAATCAACAAATTTGGGTTGAATACTCTACCCTCGAAAACTGTTGCGATCCCCTATACTTGTGGGTTATCAAGACCTTTTTTCGGTGCTGTTGCCGGGGAGCATAGCTCTATTCTTTGAGTCACTTGGGATTTATATCTGTTGGACACTATGAAAAACTTGAAAGATGATCGAACTACTATTTTGCCCTCAACTACGAGGGGAGGTAAGGAACTGCCATCTAGCCTTGCACTAGATTCTCCTTCTGTTATAAGTAAGCTTGTGACACCTAAACCTGCTACTGCTATTCATTCTGATATGTCGCATGTTATTGATGATGCCACTTCTGCTATGCATGATACTTATGATGAAACTACTTCTATGCTTGATACTACTGTGCCCCTTGGTGAATTTCTTGATGAACAAATTGCTAGGTCTAGAGAAAGAGAAATTATGGCACCTGAATACGATGATGATAGTGATGATGAAAATATGCCTTCTATTCCTGAGGGTTATCTTTTTGATGCAGGATCTTCTACCGCTATTTTTGCTTGCCAGGATAGATATGAACTTAAGAGATTGCTAGTTAAATGGAGTAAAGAATCTTTTAGAGATAGAATGAGACCCGGTCCTACTTTTTCTACTTCACCTATTTGTGTTCCTGATAAGGATTATTATGATTTTTCTGTTGATCCAGATATAATTATTTTGGTTGAATGTGATCCTTTTTATGGCTATGAATCTGAAACTGTTGTGGCACATCTTACTAAGTTAAATGATATAGCTGCCCTGTTTACTAATAATGAGAGATCGCACTACCTTTATTTACTCAAATATTTCCGTTCTCATTAAAGGGTGATGCTAAGATATGGTTTAATTCTCTTGATCCTGGTTGTGTGCAAAGTCCCCAGGATATGATTTATTACTTCTCTGCTAAATATTTCCCTGCTCATAAGAAACAAGTTGCCTTGAGGGAAATATACAACTTTGTGCAAATTGAAGAAGAGAGTCTCCCACAAGCTTGGGGGAGGCTTCTCAAGTTACTTAATGCTTTGCCTGATCATCCTCTTAAGAAACCTGAAATACTTGATATCTTTTATAATGGACTAACTCATGCTTCCAGAGATTACCTAGATAGTTGTGCTGGTTCTCTTTTCAGAGAAAGAACACCGGATGAAGCTAAAATTCTATTGAATAATATGTTGGCAAATGAAAATAATTGGGCACCTCCTAAGCCAGCTCCTGAGCCAGTTCCAGAGCCAATTACTGAGCCTATTCCTAAACCAACTCCGAAGAAGAGAGGTGTTCTATTTCTCAGTCCCGAAGATATGCAAGAGGCAAAGAAATCTATGAAAGAAAAAGGTATTAAAGCTGAAGATGTTAAGAATTTACCTCCTATTGAAGAAATACACGATCTTAATTTACCGCCTGTTGAAGAAGTATATGATCTCAATTACTTATTTACTAAAGAACCTCCCGATATCCCGACACAGGTAGTAAAGGCAAATTCTCTCTATAGATATGATAAAGCTGAAGTCCCTCCTACTAAAATTGCTAGTCAGTGCTTGGATGAGTTTGATGACTTTATGTTTAAGCAAGATGACTTTAATGCTTATTTTGGTAGATAATTAAAACAGAATACTTTTATGATTAAATGCTTGGGTGAGCTGATATTAGAGGTGAACTTAAACTTGTAGCAAACATGCTTCTATGGTTACCACTCAAGTAGAACAAGTACTTAAAGCTCAGAAAGAAGCGCTTGATGAAATGAATAGTAAGAAAAATGATTATGCTGTTAGAGTGGCTACTAGAACCGGTAGAATGACTCAGGAACCTTTGTATCCTGAAGGCCACCCTAAGATAATCGAGCAAGATTCTCAGAGAAATAATATTGATGTACCTAGTTCCTCTAAGAGGAAGAAAAAGAAAAATGATAGGACTTTGCAAACTTCTAGTGAACCTATTGCTGAACCACCTGAGAATCCAAATGATATCTCTATTTCTGATGCTGAAACACAATTAGGTGATGAACATGAACCTAGTGATAATGTTAATGATAATGTTCATGTTGATGCTCAACCTAGTAATGATAATGATGTAGAAGTTGAACCTGTTGTTGATCTTGATAACCCACAATCAAAGAATCAACGTTATGATAAAAGAGACTTCTTTGCTAGGAAACATGGTAAAGAAAGGGAACCATGGGTTTAGAAACCCATGCCTTTTCCTCTGAAACCATCCAAGAAAAAGGATGATGAGGATTTTGAGCGCTTTGCTGAAATGATTAGACCCATCTTTTTGCGTATGCGATTAACTGATGTGCTCAAAACAAATCCTTATGCTAAGTATATGAAGGATATCATTACTAATAAAAGAAAGATACTTGAAGCTGAAATTTCCACCATGCTTGCTAATTATACTTTTAAGGGTGGAATACCAAAGAAACTTGGAGGTCCCAGAGTACCTACTATACCATGCTCCATTAAGAGAAATTATGTTAAAACTGCTTTATGTGATCTTGGAGCCGATGTCAGTGTTATGCCTCTCTCTTTATATTGTAGACTTGACTTGAATAAGTTGATACCTACTGAAATATCTTTGCAAATGGCTAATAAATCAACTGCTATACCTGTCGGTATTTGTGAGGATGTGCCTGTTGTGGTTGCAAACGTTACAATTTTAACGGACTTTGTTATTCTTGATATTCCCGAGGATGATAGTATGTCTATTATTCTTGGAAGAACTTTCCTTAATACTGCAGGGGCTGTTATTGATTGCACCAAAGGCAATGTCACTTTTCATGTTAATGGCAATGAGCACATGGTACATTTTCTGAGGAAACAACCTCAAGTTTATAGTATCAACTCTATTGGAAAAATTCCATCGATTATATTTGGAGGTTTTGAATTTCCTCTCCCTACTGTCAAGAAAAAGTATGATATTCTTATTGTTGGGGATTTTCATATCCCCGTTGAGGTAACCTAGTGTCATTCAAAATTTCTCCGGTTTCGTGATTATTCGGAATGAGTTTGTTAACAAGACTTGATCAACCTTGTTAGTGGGTTCATTTTGATGATCACGAGATGGATGAAACTAGAAGCACAACCTTCTGTACCCTCTTTATATTTTCTGTTATTTAGTAGAAATAAAGTAAAATAGAATTTTTCTGTGTGTCTCCTAACTTATCCGTGCAATATAAAAATATCCCGAAAATAAAAGTCCTTAGAATGCCATGCCAATTTAATATGATTTTTTCGGGAATATTTGAAGATTTACTGTGCAAAAATTACCACGGGGGGAGCTGCCACCTGGTCACGAGGGTGGAGGGCGCGCCCTACCCCCCCCCCCCTGGGCGTGCCCCCTACCTCGTGGGCCCATGATGGCCCTCCTCCACTTATTCCTGCACCCATCTTCTTCCTCTACCTCACACAAACACGAAAAACCAACTCAAGCACGAGTTCCAGCCCCCGTTGCTGTGATTTTCGATCTCCTTGCTCAAAGCACCTCTCCCAAAACTGCTTGGGGAGATTGTTCCTTGGTATGTGACTCCTCCATTGGTCCAATTAGTTTTTGTTCTAGTGCTTTATTCATTGCAAATTTGTGTTGCATAGGTGACCATGTTCTTGAGCTTGCATGTCAAATTTATATAGTTCCAAGTAGTTCTAATGCTTTATATAGGCTCTAGGCACTTGTGGGAGTGGTTGCTATCAATTTTATTGAGGTTGGTTCACTTTTATTTGAAGTTACTAAAAATTTCAGATTGTTTCAAAAATAATGAAGAGACTTTTGAGGAGCTCGTCGAGCCGAAGCTCTAAGGAAAAACAAAAGGATGAAGAGCATAAGCCCAAATTTAATTTGCCTCGCACCGGGAGGTCCGGTCGTGTGAATGGCCTTCCGATGACTTCTTGAGGAGAGCCAGGATTTATGAGGATTTCTATTTATTGATTGAGAACGCCGGCCTCACCAACTTCCTCCACGACCAACGTCATCAGTATCTCTTACTCACAAATACTTTTGTGCAAAACTTCTACTTTTTACCTAAGAAATCACCTCCAACAGTAGAGTTTCATTTATATGACGTTGTTAAAGGGATGACATTAGCTGAATTTTGCGAGGTTTGCAGAATACCCTTTGAGGGCACCTTAGATGAACGCCACCGTAACGAAGTAGAAGCTTTTATTAACACTATCACTGTGGGAGAAACCAGGAAGGTTTCTGATGCAAGGATCACTAGCATACATTTTCATGTTTTACGCTACTTTGCCTTATTTGCTAGTCGTTGCTTGATTGGATGCGGGAACTGTGGGAATCTTAGTATTCCTGATATTATTATTTTGTTCCATGGTTTATACCGCAATTACTCTGTTAGTATGGGTGGAATTGTTGCTAGACGGTTAAGTCCGAACCGTACTAAGGGCCCCATCTTTGGAGGCATTTATGCTTCATGCCTAGTTGAACATTTTGAAATACCTATTAGGCATGAGGAGAAAGAAGAAACAACGCTGCCCCGTGTTTATTTAGATTATAAGAGTATGATAGCGGATGACTTTCTTGTTAAGAGTCGCGAAGGGGAGCTCAAATGCAAATTATACTTTGATAAAAATCACCCTGAGACTATTACTTTGCCTGCCCCTTCTTTGTTTAACTTATCTGCAGGTCCTCACATCGTTCCATGGTCGGCTGTTTAAGCCTATCAGAATCCTGCACCAGCCCCGGAACCGGAGCCACAAGATGAGCCTCCACGACTATCTGTTTATTCTTGGGATCCAGAGGAGGTTGCCAGCCAGTGGCAGCCGGACCCTTCTTCGTCGCAGTATGACCCCCAGCTTCACCTACGGGTATCCGCCAGGTTATCCCTGGCAATAGACCAACTTAGGCCAAAAGCCTAAGCTTGGGGGAGTACGTATTCCCACCGACATTACATTCATGTTCACACACACTCATTGCTAGATGTCGGTGCTCATACTCTTTCACTGTAATATCCATGCTAGTTTATTTTCTTTTTTCCTGCTTTCTTCTTGTGTGTTTAATAAACCTTAAGAAAAAACCAAAAAAAAATTAGTAGTAGTTTATTTCTTTGTTGTAGTAATTAAAAACAAAACCCAAAAATATTTCCCGTTCTTCTTTTGCTTCTTGGGAGCTTTCCCGTGTAAATAGTTTTTATTTCTTTTCCTTTCTTTGGGGGTCGAGAAGACTATATTGAAAATGCTTAGTGGCTCTTATACGCATGATTGTTTATTTAACTTACAGCCCATATTACTTGTCTTCTCTCTTGAGTTGAATGCTTGCAGATTCCATCTTAGTCCAATGCACGTGCACTCTTATTATTATACACACCGTTCGGTCGTGCAAGTGAAAGGCAATAATGATGATATATGATGGACTTATTGGGATGAGAAAAGCTGGTATGAACTCGACCTCTCTTGTTTTTGTAAATATGATGATTCATCGTTCCTGAGTTAGCTATTATGAAGTAAAACATATTTGTAATGACATTTAGAGATTATAGTTGCTTGTGTCATGCTTGATTAGCTATGAGTTATAATGGTTTACCTTGCGTGCCAACATGCTATTAGAATGATTATGATGTGGTATGATGGGATGGTATCCTCCTTTAAATGAATTGAGTGACTCGACTTGGCACATGTTCACACATGTAGTTGAATCAAATCAACATAGCCTTCATGATATTTATGTTCATGGTGGATTATATCCTACTCATGCTTGTATTCGGTGTAAATTAACTCTAATGCATGTTTATGACTATTGTTGCTCTCTCAGTTGGTCGCTTCCCAGTCTTTTGCTAGCCTTCACCTGTACTAAGCAGGAATACTGCTTGTGCATACAAACTCCTTAAACCCCAAAGTTGTTCCATATGAGTCCACTATACCTACCTATATGCGGTATTTACCTGCCTAAACATTCTGTTTTGCATGCTCGAATAGCTCATATGTCAACTAGAGCTGCCCTTATCTTCCGTGTTAGGCGGGTTATTCTCAAGAGGAGTGGACTCCACTCCTCATTCGCGAGAAAATGGCTGGTAACCGGGATGCCCAGTCCCATGCTTCATGCAAACTAAATCAAAATAATTGCAAACAGAACTCCCCCTAGGACCCATTGAATGTTGGAGGCAATCGTTATTTCGAGCAAGCCATGGATTGATGCTTGTGGAGGAGGGGGAGTATAAACTTTACCATTCTGTTTGGGAACCGCCTATAATCTGTTTAGCATGGAAGATATCATCGTCTTTTAGTTGTTATGTTGACAATGAAAGTATGCCGCTCAAAATATAATTTATCTCTATTTCAAAACCGAGCTCTGGCACCTCTACAAATCCCTGCTTCCCTCTGCGAAGGGCCTATCTATTTACTTTTATGTTGAGTCATCACCCTTCTTATTAAAAAGTACCCGCTGGAGAGCACATTGTCATTTGCATTCATTATAATTGGTTTATATTGGGTATGACTTGACTGGATCTCTTTTACCATGAATTACAATGTTTAGTCAGTCCTTGATCTTTAAAGGTGCTCTGCATTTATGTTTTGCGGTCTCAGAAAGGGCTAGCGAGATACCATTTTGTTATATCATGTTATGATTATTTTGAGAAAGTGTTGTCATCTGAGTTTTATTATTATGGCTCGCTAGTTGATTATGCTATTGATATGAGTAATTGTGAGACCTACGTGTTATTGTGAGTATTGTTAGTTCATAATATTTGCTGAAACTTGAATGCTGGCTTTTCATTCAACAACAAGAGCAAACAGAGTTTGTAAAAGTTTTTTCTTTTTCTCTTTTAGTTTGTCAACTGAATTGCTTGAGGACAAGCAAGGGTTTAAGCTTGGGGGAGTTGATACGTCTCCATCGTATCTACTTTTCCAAACACTTTTGCCCTTGTTTTGAACTCTAACTTGTATGATTTGAATGGAACTAACCCGGACTGACGTTGTTTTCAGCAGAAGTGCCATGGTGTTGTTTTATGTGCAGAAAATAAAAGTTCTCAGAATGACCTGAAACTCCACGGAACACCTTAGAAAAAACAATAAAAAAATCCTCGCTAAAGATGAAGACCAGGGGGCCCACACCCTGCTCACGAGGGTGCCCCCCGGGCGCGCCCCCCTACCTCGTGGGCCCCCTGGTAGCCCTCCGATGACAACTCCAACTCCATATATTGGCTTTCGGGCAGAAAAAAATCGATACAGAGCCGCCGCCAAGCCCTAATCTCTCTCGGGAGGGCTGATCTGGAGTCCGTTCGGGGCTCCTGAGAGGGGGATTCGTCGCCATCGTCATCATCAACCATCGTCCATCACCAATTTCATGATGCTCACCGCCGTGCGTGAGTAATTCCATCGTAGGCTTGCTGGACGGTGATGGGTTGGATGAGATTTATCATGTAATCGAGTTAGTTTTGTTAGGGTTTGATCCCTAGTATCCATTATGTTCTGAGATTGATGTTGCTATGACTTTGCTATGCTTAATGCTTGTCACTAGGGCCCGAGTGCCATGATTTCAGATCTGAACCTATTATGTTTTCATGAATATATGTGTGTTCTTGATCCTATCTTGCAAGTCTATAGTCACCTACTATGTGTTATGATCCGGCAACCCCGAAGTGACAATAATTGGGACCACTCCCGGTGATGACCATAGTTTGAGGAGTTCATGTATTCACTATGTGCTAATACTTTGTTCCGGTTCTCTATTAAAAGGAGGCCTTAATATCCCTTAGTTTCCAATAGGACCCTGCTGCCACGGGAGGGTAGGAAAAAAGAT
Source organism: Triticum aestivum (assembly GCF_018294505.1). NCBI lineage: Eukaryota > Viridiplantae > Streptophyta > Magnoliopsida > Poales > Poaceae > Triticum > Triticum aestivum. The sequence goes on from NC_057801.1 coordinate 310,596,853, forward strand.
GTCATGCAAGTTCTTTTCCATATGCACATATGACTATATACGGAATACATGCCTACATTACATTGATGAACTGGAGCTAGTTCTGTGTCACCCTATGTTATGACTGTTACATGACGAACCACATCCGGCATAATTATCCATCACTAATCTGGTGCTACGAGTTTTCCATCTACTGGTTCTCGCTTATTTACTTTTCCATTGCTACTATTACAATCACTACAAAATACCAAAAACATTATTTTCGCTGTCTTTACTTTTGTCACCGTTACCACCACTATCATATTACTTTGCTACTAAACACTTTGCTGCAGATACTAAGTTTCCAGGTGTGGTTGAATTGACAACTCAGCTGCTAATACTTGAGAATATTCTTTGGCTCCCCTTGTGTCGAATCAACAAATTTGGGTTGAATACTCTACCCTCAAAAACTGTTGTGATCCCCTATACTTATGGGTTATCATTGCTTGTTCTGGATGGCTAGTTCTCTCTTTTGTTATGCATATTCCTTTTTATTTGGTCATCCTCGCCTATGTCACTCTTACTATGTAATAGTTGCCTCTATTTAGAATGTCATTCTCGTCTGGATCATGAGAGTCTGAGCGTTGCAGATGGGTGTGTTTTGGTGGTGTAGCAAGACTTCTTATGAATTATCATGTCTTGTTGTTTATGTCAGTAGTAGTCACTAGTCAGTGATTGAATGTTGTATATATCGTTGTTTCGAACTGTTTATTATCTCGAACTGTTGGTTGGCTAAATGAGGGCATCACCATTCTCTAGTGTTTAGAGTATATCTTCTTTTTTTAAGTTATAATTTGAGCTCAGTGTCTTTTTGATGATGTACACTTGTTTGGGCCAGCGAGATGTCATTGAATACGGGCCGGATAGTAACGTAATGCTAAACGGGTCAATTATGACTCTCAGGTTGGGCTCTCAAAAGATCCTCAAAAAAAAGGCCGGGTTCTCAAAAAAAGAAAGAATAAGGACTCTTAAGCCGACAAGTGGGCGCCACCGGTGTTTTCGTGCGCTTGCGCGCCGAGAGCATATTGCCGCGTGTTCGAAATTCATGCTACCTTTTCATCCATAATCTCCTACCCCTCCCCCACCTCTAGAATCTTGATTCCTACTCCAGTTACCCCAAATCCCCCTCATGTACTCCCTGTACTCAAGCACACTATCATGTCACCGGTCAACGCGGATCTCCGAGACGGAGATCCTGAGGTCTATCTTGCCTTTGGGCGTTGCGTGTTGTCTCTCAACAGTGGTATGGTGGCGCTTGATGACCAGTTTGCTTGCAAAGTGCTGATGGTAACCATCAATGGCGACCGGCCTCCCGTCTCGCCGGACGACCTTGTCAAAGCTCTTGGCATTGCGCACGACGTCCAAATAAGTGACTTGCTCATCGAAGTCTGTCCGCCACCGGCTGATTTCTTTGTCAGGTTCCGGACAACTTTTGACTGCAGTCGTGTGTTCGAATCTTCCCGGCGTTTGTTCTGCAATGGTGCGCTGGTGAGCTTTGATCGGTGGCACCCAGGATGGGGCTTGGTGCCCTCCGAGCTTGAGTTTTTAACAAAGCTTACCTTCCACGGCGTGCCTCGACGTGCTTAGAACAGCGAGTTCATGAATGAGATTATCAACGACCTTGGAGGTGAGCTAGTAGGTATGTTTGTTCCTCCAGACAGCTAGGCTCTGACGGTTAAGGCATGGATGAAGAAGCATCCACCATACTGAAGGTGATTGGTATTGAGATACCGGTGCAGGAACCGGGGTTGTACTATTCGTCGCCACCAAGGCCGCCACGGACCACGTTAGGGATGTACATGTATCGAGTGTTCGTGCATGTCGAAGAAGTGGTCAATCCATCAATCGAAGTCCTGCCGCCGCCGCTGGTGCCAGGGTCCGTCGACGATGTCCATTACAGGAGTCAACGTTAGACTTTCCCCGTGTTGCCCGGAATGATGGATAGCACAGGGCCTAGTCCATCGCGCGGTGGAGGCAACTGCTTCTTTGGGAGAAGAGGCAAGGTTGGCTACCTGGATGTGCTCTAATTTGAGGTAACAACTGAATCTTGTCGGATACTAGTTAAATCCGAGCTATCAGTGTGAAGCACTGATGTGCCAGTATATTTGATTGTGACATGTTCTGTTTTTGTACCTAAACTTTTTTAGAAAGGGTTGTACGTCAACTTAATGTGCCACCAGAACTTATTGTGTTGTCAGCATTCCAGATATTTCCCCATCATTGATAAAGACGATGAATTGTTATGTATGAGTTCGTTGGTTTCAACATAGCCCTACCCGCAGCGATTCACTACTTCCACCCTGATTGTACCACCTGCTTGAAATTTTTGTATGCAAGTTCAGTGTGCTATGATGTCCTATATGATTGTGTCAACTATATAAGTTTATACTGAGCATCAGCAATTAAAGCATCAACCGATGGGTCTCTCTCTCTCTCTCTCTCTCACACACACACACAAGTGGGACCCGTTGAATTATTTCTTCCATCGTGACAACCTTTAATTAGGTTCCACTGTAATCTAACTTTTTTCTGAAGTTATTAATTGAGCTTAGTGACTTCAAAAGGTTGTACAGAAGCCTTGTTTGGGCCTTCCCGGTGTCGTTGAATGTGGGCTGAGTAGCCATGTAAAGTTGTACTGTACTACATAGGCCTTTTGTTTGAACATCAGCAATGCAACTCGGTCGACTGTTGTACACAATATCCTAAAATAAAGCGCAGCCTAGCCTATCTTTCTTTTAATAAAATGCACAGCCCAGTTCATTTTTTATATAATAAGATACCTAGCCCAACTTAATTTTTTAATAATATTCGTATCTCAATATTATTTTTATACGAAATGCTTAGTCCAGAACATCATTGTTTTTTCACCCATCCCATAAAATGGGTGCATTCTACTAAAATCAAATGGTTTGTAAATTATCAGAAATTATATATGCGCTGCATGTACGCAATATTATTTTTGACCCAGCTCAGTAAATAGGTGTATTCGAATAAATAACCAAATTTGTTGTAAAACATCATAAATATTATTTTTTGAGAAACAATTATCATAAATAGTAAATCGGCTATTATTACTATTTTTATCCAGCCCAGGAAATAGATTATTTTTAGTCATAGCACAGGAAATAGATTTATTGGCAAACAAAATGAAATGGGTTGTAAAACCTAAATAAATGGGCTGCATTCTGGCACAGCTTTTGAAGCTGACTTTGTTGGCCCACTAGACGAAGCCTGCGCAAGGTGTTGTCCATTTAGTGAACAAAACGATTTAATGGTCTAAAAAAGAGTCAACAGATTATTCTGACATCTGTAGTCGTTGGATTGACATCCAACGGTGATCCTGCTTCTTCAATCTCTGATCTAGTTGCTCTTGCTCCAGCCGCCAAAACCATCGTCGGCTGGAGCGCCTGCATCTACCTCCCGTGGCTGGCTGTGCTATCGCTCAGGCCTTGCCGCCCCACTCTACTCCCAATGGTGTCCAGGTCATACCTATACTCACCCACGCCTTTTGTTATTCTCCGACGAAGGCAGCCTCACCCGGCAGCCGAACCAGTCCCTCGTACTCCCCTCCGCCAGGGACTCCAGTGCCCCTTGATCCATGACTCCAGATTGTTCCCATCTTAGGCCTCGCCGTCATCCACCATCTTGGTGCACTCGGCGCGGCATGGTCAATGTGGTCAAGGAACGCCTTCCATCGGAAGAGGACTGTACGTGGAGAGGCTGACAGCGGGTCCATGGCTGCAGCAAGGAAGTGCCTACGCGCAAAATAATGATTCCTCTACCTGACAGCGGGACCTACCAGAAGGGCTTCGGAAAAAACGTTTCCCCCTGCCAGCTGGGACCCACCAGCTACATCTTCGTACGCAAGGAAGTCCGTCCGTATGACGGGCAAAAAAATGATTCTTCCCCCTGACAGTTGGGACTCACCAGCTATATCCTCCCTGACAGCTGGGACCCACTAGCTACATCTTCCTATGCAAGTAAGTGTGTCTGTATTACAGGCAAAACATTATTCTTCTCCTTGACAGTTGGGACCCACCAGCTATATCTTCAGACGGAAGGAAGTGCCCCCTTATCCTCCCTGACAGCTGGGACCCACCAGCTGCCTCCTTATCCTACCTGACAGCTAGGACCCACCGGGTTGAACCATACATCGGGTTCTCCGTCTGGTCACGACCGTGTATGTACATATGGGTCGATCGGTCTCTCTGCAGTGATGAACCGTGTTCGAGTAAGGAGATGCACGTGTCATAGTAGAGGCGCACACGTGGCATGTCACGCAGTCCCGTCTATATATATCGTGTACACATACGTACAGGCACGATGCAAGAAATTAAATATGGCTACATACGTACATATGGGCAGGGTCTCGAACGCATACTCGCGCATACATACGGTCAGGGCTCATGTACATGGAGAGGCAACGGACGACAACGATGTGTCCTGTTCATCGGCAGCTAACCGGCTGGGTCGGAACGGAGGAAACATCGTCGTCTTCACCGAGAGCCAAGTGACTGGGTCAGAATGCATCCTGTTCATCAAGAGCAAAGCCACTAGGTCGAAACACGTCGTGTTCATCGGGAGCCAACCGGCTTGGAAGGAACAGCCGAAACGAGGCCTGGCGTACCGCAGAACGGAGGAAACGGGCCTTCTGTTCGACGGCATATGGTTGAAACGGGGTCATGTTCATTGGGAAGGGTCTGGTGTACCACAAAACGGTGGAAACGGACTTCTGTTCGAGCTCCTACGATCGAAACGGGGTCCTGTTGATCGGGAGGGGTATGGTGTACCGTAAAATGGAGGAAACGGACTTCTCTTCGACCTCCTATGGTTGAAACGGGGTCCTGTTCATTGGGAGGGGTGTGGCGTACCGCAAAATGGGACTCCACGGGCTACTGTTCATCCACCGTCGGCTCCCTCCAGCCTCCACCTGCTACTGTTCATCCACCGTCGACTTCCTCCAGCCTCCACCGTCAACTGTTCATCCAGCCCTCCATGGGGTCCTATTCATCCATCCTCCACCGGCTACTGTTCAACCAACCCACCATGGGGTCCAGTTCAACCAGCCCTCCACGGGATCCCTCCACCGGCTACTGTTCATCCACCCCCACCTCCTCGATCGGGGTCCTATTCATCTAGCGACAACGGCCTCTACTACCACGGGATCCTGTTCATCTAACTCCCACCGGGAACTATTCATCCAACCCCAACCATGTATGTCTCGACTCGTTCAACCAACCCCACATTCACTATTCATCAAGAGGCAGCAGGTTTGACGGGCTTCAGTTAGCAGCAGTAGCGAAGGAATCACTCGGGTTCAGTTAATAGCAAGGGATCGATCGGGGTTCAGTAATGTAGCTAGTGCAATCGCTCGGGTTCAGTTAGAGCCCATCGCCTCACTTGGGTTCAGTTAGAGCGCAACGCCTCACACACGCGCACGTACGTGTACGAGAGAAACGCGTAAACCTCCCTGCTTCGCTCGTCCCCGACCACCCACCGTAACCGGGAACTCCCCGAAATTTTCCTCTACCTCGCTTCTACCATGATTTTTTCCATCAAGGATGGCTCAAAGAATGTCACGCAGGTGCGTCTCAAGCCTGCCCAGGATGAAAAGCCCATTTTCTGCGATGATTTTTTGTCATAGAAGTAGGAGTCCACCACATCTATGATGATACCGGGTTTTGTCATAATTATCGTCATAGAAGTGTCATAAGTATGATAGGAAAAAAAATTATTTGACCCAAAATGTCACAGATGTGTCTTTTTTCTATAGTGTTTGGAGCTGACTCAGAGTCTAATCGGTGAATAGGACGATAAAGTAGCATGTAATATTAAGCGATGCATAACGTAAGCAGACACGAAAGAGTGCGGCCTCTCTTGTAGACCCGTGTAGTCCTCAAGGTCATCTGCTCGGTTGATGATGGTAATGCAATTGTCGTGGCTGCCGGCGGTGGGGAAGAAGATCTGAGGCGATGAAAGACAGTCTGGAGGGCGGATCCCTACTATGGTGAACCCTTCCGTCATTGGAGCAGCTGGGTTGGGGTGGAACACAATGCAGCAAGAGCGGGAGAAACCACACAAGGTTTTCGTTGACACATATCTGAAACAAAAGTAACTGTGTAAGGGCTTGTTTGAATTTTAGGATTCTAAAAATGTAGGGATAGCAAATACACTGGAATAGGATAGGAATGCACGTGCAAAACAGAGAATTTAAAAACACAGGATTTATGCCAATCTGGATGTTTGGTTCACAAGAACTGGAAGATCACTGGCTGCAAAGAAGCATGGTGAGATTAAGTCAAACCACAAGAAAATGTACGGGTATAATGCTATTATGCTCCTATCTCTTAGTCTTGTGCTTCATGAATAGGAATTTGAAAAGGAGGACCTATGGTTTTTCTTTCTAGGAGACACTGAAGGAACAAATCCTACAGTTTTCCTTTGCTCCATTCCTTTGAACCAAATGCATGAATAGTAGTACCATAGGAAACTTTCCAATCCCTATGTTTTTCCTTCACTTTTCCTTTCAAGCACTGGCGATTCTAGTAGGCAGGCTTGAGCAGGGAAAAGCCTACACTCAAAATATGTTTGTGTGCTACTTCTACTACTTTGGACCCAGACCACTGCCCTACTACAACTCCCACGCCCATCTACAAATGCACAGCTCAAACATGCAGAGATAAATAATGATGGCGTTCAAGAGAGTCCATCACAGATAGCTAAGTTGACTGGTACCTCACTTCTTGTCATCTAGTAGGAGAAACTAATCGTATTTCACGTTACTACGTGTGCTCAGTGGACAATATATATAACATGTGGAGTAAAAAAGTGATGCAACAAGTGTACAACCTCTTTGGCAAAGCCATGTCGATCTCAGCGTGATTGGGTTGGTCAGTGAGGATGCTCTCCCTGATTTGGCTATCAGAGGAGGGGAAGAAGATCTTAGGCAAGCAGCTGCACGTATAGTAGTAGACGATGTCGAGTTGGCAGTGGAGGAAGACTTGGCATGCCCTCGACATAGCAGTTCAGGCAGTCCCTTCTAAATTGTGTACACGTACGTACAGCCAGATGCCAAAAAATATGGCCACATAAGTACATACGGGCGGGGTCTCGAACGTCTACTCGTGCATACGTATGGCCAGGTGATGTCTGCTAGAACTACGTCGGTATTTCCCCAAAGATGAAGGGATGATGCAGTATAGCAACGGTAGGTATTTCACTTAGTTATGAGACCAAGGTTATCAAACCAGTAGGAAAACCTTCTCACACCATGTAAATCGCACCTGCACACAAATAACAAATACTCGCAACTCGACATGTTAAAGGGGTTGTCAATCCCTTTCGGGTATGACGCCTCAAGATAGGCAAAAACGTGAGGTAAAACATGGTAGATAGGATAAATAGATTGCAGAACAAATAAATTGCAGCAAGGTATTTTTGTATTTTTGGTTTAATAGATCTGAAAATAAATGTAAGAGAAAATAGATCGCAAAGGCAAATATGATGAAAAGAGACCCGGGGGCCGTAGGTTTCACTAGTGGCTTCTCTCGAGAAAAATAGCAAACAGTGGGTGTCGGTGTCAAAACCGGCGGATCTCGGGTAGGGGGTCCCGAACTGTGCGTCTAGGCGGATGGTAACAGGAGACAAGGGACACGATGTTTTACCCAGGTTCGGGCCCTCTTGATGGAGGTAAAACCCTACGCCCTGCTTGATTGATATTGATATTGTGGATGTTTACAAGAGTGGATCTACCACGAGATCAAGGAGGCTAAACCCTAGAAGCTAGCCTATGGTATGATTGTAATGGTTGTTGTTGTTTTACGGACTAGAGCCATCCGGTTTATATAGACACCGGAGAGGGCTAGGGTTACATAGAGTCGGTTACAATGGTAGGAGATCTACATATCCGTATCGCCAAGCTTGCCTTCCACGCCAAGGAAAGTCCCATCCGGACACGGGACGAAGTCTTCAATCTTGTATCTTCATAGTCTTGGAGTCCGGTCGATGATGATAGTCCGGCCGATGACAGTTCGGCTGATGATGGTAGTCTGGCTATCCGGACACCCCCTAATCCAGGACTCCCTCAGTAGCCCCTGAACCAGGCTTCAATGACGATAAGTCCGGCGCGTATATTGCTTGGCATTGCAAGGCGGGTTCCTCCTCCGAATGATAGAAGATTGTGAACACCAGGATAGTGTCCGGCTCTGCAAAATAAATTCCACATTCCATCGTAGAGAGAATAATATATACACAAGTTCAATCTGCTGACGTTTTTTGCGGCATGACGTCACGCCACTACCAAGCCATTACTTGAATCGTTTTTTACTCTACCACCTCAGCGCATTTAGCGAAGCGGTTTCCTTGGCACGTCTTGTCGAAGCAGAGATCGTGTTCCCCCTTAATCCTGGATTCTCATCAATACGGACGTGGGTAACCCAACCGCGCCATTGATGGTGACGCTTGGGGGATAAGCGAGTTTTACCAGGCCGGTGGGGGACGCGTAGACTTCGCCCGCCCATATAAGGGATAAGGATTCACCTTTTCACCTACGCCTTCTTCCTCCTTTGCTTATCCATCTCCGCACACTCGAGCTCCAGCGCCCAAGCCCGCACATCTCGTCTCAACCTTCCCCAGTTATGTCCGGAGCGGGAGGCAAGTGGATGACCTCCTCCGTTATGGAGGAGCACATCGAAAGACTGCGCAGCGCCGGCTACCTGTCCGGCGACATCGCGCATCGGCTGCCCGACGAGGGGCAGCTCATCCCCACCCCCAGGCCCCATGAGAGGGTCGATTTTCTTCCCCACTTCCTCCGCGGACTGGGTTTTCCACTTCACCCCTTTGTCCGGGGGCTCATGTTCTACTACGGCCTGGATTTCCATGATCTGGCGCCGAACTTCATCCTCAACATCTTGGCGTTTATCGTCGTGTGCGAGGCCTTCCTCTGCATCCAGCCCCACTTTGGCTTGTGGCTCAAGACCTTCAATGTCAAGCCGAAGGTAGTGAAGGGCACTCAAGCGGAGTGCGGAAGCGCCATGTTGGGCAAGATGCCCAATGTCCTTTGGTTCGAAGGGGCCTTCGTGGAATCCATCAAGGGGTGGCAATCGGGGTGGTTCTATATCACCGAGCCGCGCGACCCTAAGTGGGCGGCGGCCCCCGAGTTCAGATCTGGTATCCCCATGCAGCTCACCTCCTGGAAAGAGAAGGGCTTGTTGTGGGGTAGTTCGGAGGAGCTGACGGGACTCCAAGCCTGTATCCAGAAGCTGGTGAAGAAGCTCAGGCTGGTTAACGTGGTCCAAGTCATGCTCGTCCGCCGGATTCTCCCATGCCAAGAGCGGGCATTCAATCTGTGGGAGTTCAATCCGGAACAGCACTAGGCGCTGAGCGGGCTCTTTGACACGACGTACGAAGGCGCCTGGAGGGTGCTATTTAAGGGCGCCGAAGCCCCCGCATCCGCGACTGAAGATCGCGGATTTCGCTCGCAGCGCCAAGCCGACGAGGTAAGTGATTCTACCCCTTTACGGGACACTTGCTTTTCATAGTTTGACTCTATGTGGGTTTTAATTTCCCCTTTTTCTTTGACAAGACTGGATGAGGAAGGCGGAGCAGATTATCTGCCCGGCTCCCATGCCAGAAAACCCAGTAGACGCCCATCTAGCGAGGCTGCTGGCTCCGGCACCGCACATGGTGCCAGAGAAGAAGGCCAAGAAGGAGGCCACGGGTGCTCGAAAGAGTTCCCGTTTTCAGGTGTCCGACGACTCCGGGGCGGACTCCTCCCCCGAAAACGAGGAGGAGAAAGAGGACTCTCCCCCAGAGGAGGGAGAGAGGAAGAGGAAGGCTTCCCCAACAGGGGAGGCCGAAGGGTCCAAGAGGGGAAGGACTATTCCCCCGGACAGCTCCGCCAACATCAACGTTGGCGAGGAAGAATGGCCTTCAAGGGCCAGGCCTCCGGCAAGATCGTAAGTATCCGGATTCTTGAATGAGTTATAATTTCTTTTTCTGCGTCACATAGTGTCATTCTGATGCCGCATGCTGCCTGTAGTCCGGCCAATGATGATCTCCCCGCTTCATCGAGCGGGTCGTTGGCTCCGTCGGAGGTAGACTCCATCCCGACCGCCTCCACCCCTCGCGACACCGAGGACGCCGAGGTGGGATCCCAAGAAGGGACCCATCAGGGGGAGGCTCCGGAGGCGCCACAAGGCGGCCTCCCGGACTTTGCGCCGGACTCCATATCAGAACCCGCAGTGGTTCCGGAGTCCGGCCGGCGGCCCCTTCGCACGAAGGGCAAGACCGTGACGGCGGCGGCTTCCGTCCAACCGGAGGCGCCGGACAATTTGTTGGAGGCGCTCCAGAGCGCTTCCATCGAGGAAGAACACCGCACTATTATGAGTGCGGTGATTCAGAAGGTACATCTTGCCAAGAGTGGGCTGACCGAAGCCTGCAGTAGCCTAATATCAGGCTTTGAGGTAAGAAGTTAAAAATATGCAATGTAATACCGCATAGACAGTAGCCCCCGATGCTCGGTTCGGTGTTCGGAAAGAAAAGCCGGACTGAGGATCTGATAAAAAGAAGATATACGCAGGGTTGCTAAAAAATTATGTCAATATGGGTTGCAGGCTGCGCTGCTGACCTCTGCTGCACTGACTGCGGAGGTTGGTGCTTTGAAGCAGGAGCTCGAGTGGTCCGAGCAAGAGCTCGGCCGCGCCAAGAAGCAGCTCCAGGACAAAGAAGGTGAGTAACACCACTTTGAACTTGTACCTTACAGAAAAGGATTTAGGTTGCAACAAAAAATAACAAGGATAACATGGGTACTGCAGGGGCCACGAACGAGGTGGCGACCCTGAAGGAGGCCGTGTCCGCGGCCGAACGCAATGCGGCCGCGGAACGGGCAGAGCGAGAAAAGCAGGAGGCGCAGGTGGCGGTGGTTCGGCAAGAGCTCCAGGCTCTCCTGGAAAAGCATGAGAGTTTGGAGCGTGACTCAAAGACTCGAGAGTCCGAGCTTGCCTCGGCTCTCGAAAGTGCCAAAACTGCCAAGGCCGATGCCCATAAGTCCCTTTAGGAGATTGAGTTGGTGAGGAAGATAGCGACGGGTAAGGCATTTTTCATGCAAAGCAAGCATGTGAATGTAAATTACGTGTTACTTACCCGTATTCGGAGCTCTCCAGGGGCATTTGCAGATCTGCCTCGCAGTGTGTCTGATGCCGCCGCATTCTATCGAGCCGAGGAGGGGAGCTCAACGGAGAAGGTCTTCTGGTCTCAGTATGCTGAGGCCGGCCATCCGGTGCCCCCTAGCGACCAGCTGAAGCAGCTGGTCGAGCTCCAGAAGGCGGCCGAGCAGGCCATGAAGGGCCTCATAGTCCGGCTGTGGCCTGGAGAGGCCATGCCTGGGAGCTACTTCGGCCTCGTGCGACGGTTGGTGGATGCGTGCCCCTGGGTGGAGGTTATCAAGCGCTCCGCCTGTATTGAAGGTGCTCGTCGGGCCCTTGCCTACGCAAAGGTGCATTGGGGCAAGCTGGATGCGGAGAAGCTAATCACTGACGCGCCACCAGCGGGCAAGGAATATCGTACGCCCGAAATGTACTATAAGACTGTCCTGAAGGGTGCCTGCAAGATTGCGGATGAGTGCCCCAGGGATGTAATTATTGAGTAAATTCGCAATGTGTTATCCTGTGCGCTGAAAACTTTGTTCATATGCGCTAAGCAACGCTTGTTAATTTAAAATATTACCTTCTGTGCGGCCGTTTATAAAATCTGAGAGATGGCAAGTCGTCGGCTTCAGCCCCCATGCCACGAGTGCTGGGGTGTTCGGGATAAACTTGAGCACTCTTGTTCCCATTTATGGGTCCATCTAGGGAGGCGCTCAACACAACGAACAAGGCAACCGGACTTATAGTGCTTGAACACTCTCACTTAGCCATAGAATTCTATAATTTTAAATTTCGGTGAAGCCCCTAGTATTCGGAAGACCGAATTAGGGGCGCTATCCACGCCTTCGTCTGACATTATCCGGAACTTCGCTTGAAGCGGCGTAGGTCTTTAAGGACCCGAAAGGACCTCTCGAACAGCGACCAGTCTCTCGCTTTATCATGACAGTCAGTTTTAGCTTTCTCCACTGAGGCGTTAACCCGGCTCAACCGGGGCGCAATCGCAGTGGTTCTCCCAGTGCTACCTTAGCCGATAGAACGGAACGTAAGGTGCCGAACATGGGAGCCGGGCAAACCCAGCTATTGACCCAAGACATGATTCGGAGCCGATTCATATAATGCTATAAGTTCGGGGTGCCGCACTTGTAAAAGTGTTCGGACTTTATCACACCATAATGCGGGGAACATAAGCCCCTGGTGTATTTGGCCGTACCAAAATGTACGGATGCAACATGTCATAAATGAACATATATATATAAGGTAATGCAATTATGGGCAAAAAGTGCTGCATTTTATTCGAGAAGATCTGCTATGAGTGCGGAATGATACAAATAGTGCGGAAATCAAGGGATTGGACGAATTAAAGGCGTCTCCCTCCAGGGGTAGGCCGCGGAATGGTGTATTTAACAAATTTAATGCTCGTAATGGAGACCACCTGAGTGTTCGTCGCCGCCTTTGTCCCTCCCTGGCTGTTGCATCATGAGTTCGGCAGGCTCGCCGCCGGACAGAGTTCTGTATAAAAAAGAGAGAAATAAAAGATAAAAAGAGCGACACACTTGGGAGCCCCTGGTGTGGTCGAACCGCACTCTGGGTCTGTTGTGGTTGTGCCTCTCCCCCTATGCCCATGGTATCTCCAGGGCGTAATTATGTACGCGGAGAGTTTGTCTTACAATTGTGCGAGGGCTGGGGTTGAGGCCGCATTGCTACGCGTGCTCGGAACGTGCCAGGTGGTCTTGGTTGATGTTGCTCCGGGCGCGTTTGGCCGTGTCCGGTCGTTTAACGGCCGGACTCGAAAATTGCCTTAAAAGGCTGCTCTGTACTTCTGCCGCGAGAGCCGCTGTATGTTCCTCCGTTCGGAGGGAGCGTTCCGTGTTTCCATTGACCGTGATGACTCCACGAGGGCCTGGCATCTTGAGCTTAAGGTATGCATAATGCGGCACCGCGTTGAATTTTACGAACGCGGTTCGTCCGAGCAGAGCGTGATAGCCACTGCGGAACGGGACTATGTCGAAGATTAACTCCTTGCTTCGGAAATTATCCGAGGATCCGAAGACCACTTCCAGTGTGACTGAGCCTGTACAACTGGCCTCGACACCTGGTATGACGCCTTTGAAGGTTTTCTTTGTGGGTTTAATCCTCGAAGGGTCTATGCCCATCTTGCGCACTGTATCCTGATAAAGCAGGTTCAGGCTACTGCCGCCGTCCATCAGGACTCTTGTGAGGTGAAATCCATCGACAATTGGGTCTAAAACCAATGCGGCGAATCCGCCATGGCGGATACTGGTCGGATGGTCTCTTCGATCAAAAGTGATCGGGCAAGAGGACCATGGGTTGAATTTTGGGGCGACTGGCTCCATCGCGTATACGTCCCTTAGTGCATGCTTCCGCTCCCTCTTGGGGATATGCGTTGCGTATATCATGTTTACCGTCCGAACTTGAGGGGGGAATCCCTTTTGTCCTCTGTTGTTCGGTGGCCGGGTCTCTTCCTCGTCATCGTTGTGTAGCCCCTTGTCATTGTTTTCGGCGATTAATTTGCCTGCCTGCTTGAATACCCAACAATCTCTGTTGGTGTGGTTAGCTGGCTTTTCGGGGGTTCCATGTATTTGACAGGAGCGGTCGAGTATTCGGTCCAAATGGGACGGGCCCGGAGTGGTTCTTTTGAATGGCTTCTTCCGTTGACCGGGCTTGGAGCCTCGGAATCCGGCGTTGACTGCCGTATCCTCATTGTTGTCGCCGTTAATGTGGCGTTTGTTTTTGTTTTGAGGCGACCTGCCATTGCGGTCCTTGGTATCCGGACTGCCAGCGTTTTTGCTGAGGTTGTTGCTGCGAGCTAGCCAGCTATCCTCTCCCGCACAAAAGTGGGTCATGAGTGGATTTCGTCTTTTCCTGTCCTAGGTGCCGGGCCAGCCACTCATCGCGGATGTTATGTTTGAAGGCAGCAAGGGCCTCTGCATCCGGACAGTCGACGATTTGATTTTTCTTTGTTAAGAACCGTGTCCAGAATTGCCTGGCCGATTCGTCTGGCTGCTGGATTATGTGGCTTAGGTCATCTGCGTCCGGTGGTCGCACATACGTGCCCTGGAAGTTGTCGAGGAATGCGGCTTCTAGGTCTTCCCAGCATCCAATTGACTCTGCGGGCAGGCTATTAAGCCAATGCCGAGCTGGTCCTTTAAGCTTGAGCGGGAGATATTTGATGGCGTGAAGATCGTCGCCGCGGGCCATATGTATATGGAGGAGATAATCCTCAATCCAAACCGCGGGGTCTGTTGTGCCATCGTAGGATTCGATATTAACGGGTTTAAACCCTTCAGGGATTTGATGATCCATTACTTCGTGAGTGAAGCATAGGGGGTGTGCGGCGCCTCTGTATTGAGCAATATCGCGACGTAGCTCGAGAGAGCGTTGTCTGCTGTGTTCGGCCCGGCCGGGGTAGTTGTATCCGGCGTGACGGTATTCGTCGTGGGTCTTGGGGCGCCCACGTGATCCATAGATAGATCTGGATTGTCTTGCCTTGTCCTCCAATATATCCCGCAAGTCCGGCGCGTTCCCCCGTGGCTTCATGCTTTTTGAGCGATGCCGGGGTACGGTTTTGGTGGAGGGCTTGCATGCCTCTCTGTCGCGGCCACGAGGTGGTCGGTCTGCCGTATTGTGCGCTGGTGATGTAGGTTTGTACGCTCCCTCCTCTAGTCGGGGGAGCAACTTGCGTTTTGGGTAACTTTTGGAGGGGCGTTCGAGTTCATACTCTTTGGCCGCGAGGACCTCGGTCCATCTGTCGGCCAGTAGGTCTTGATCAGCTTGAAGCTGTTGCTGCTTTTTCTTTAGGCTGTTTGCCGTGGCCATTAGCCTGCGTCTGGAACGCTCTTGTTTGACGGGATCCTCAGGCACGACGAATTCGTCGTCATAGAGGCTTGCCTCGTCTCCGTAGGGAGGTAAGTAATTATCATCCTCGACCTCTTCGTCTGCCGCCCTCTCATGAGGGCTTGCTTCTGCCTCCTCCTACGCTGGATCGTGCTGGAGGGGGTTGTCTTCGGCACTTTCTGGGGTGTTATTATCTCCTGTGCCGGAATCTCTATTCTTGCTGTGGCGGGATTTAGAGCGGCGCCGCTGATGCCGGCGCTTGGGCTGTTTCTTTAAGGAATCGGCCTCCATTGCTTCTTTGCCGTCCCCATCTTTTGGGGTGTCCACCATATATATGTCGTATGACGAGGTGGTCTTCCAGTGTCCTATAGGCACTGGTTCTTGATAGTCTCTAGCATCGTCGTGCATACCGTCGATGTCTTCGGAGTCGTAGTCGAGTACGTCGGTTAGATCGTCGACGGTGGCTACGAAGTGGGTGGTGGGTGGGCTCTGAATTTCTTCGTCGTCCGCGTCCCAACCATCCTGGCCGTAGTTCGGCCAGGGCTCTCCGGATAGCGAGAGATGCTTCAGCGAATTTAAGATATCGCCGAAGGGTGAGTGCTGAAAGATGTCCACAATGGTGAATTCCGTGGTCGGCGCCCAGTCAGATTCGACTGGCAGGGGCGCAGGAGGTTCGGAGCCCGGCAGAGAGTCCGGCACCTCGAAGTCATGAGCTTTATGTGGGACAAGGTAAGTGTTCGGCTCCATCATCGTAGAAGTTGCAGCTCCCGAGGCGGTGTCCAGCCATCCGTCCTCGATCTGAGCGATCGGCCCCGGACTATGGGTCGGAGCGGATTCGTGTGCGGCCTCCAAGGTGCTGTCCGACGTGACAGCGCGGCACGCTCGGCTGTGGCTCAGATCCATCGAAGATCAAGTCCCCGCGGATATCGGTCGTGAAGTTTAGGCTTCCAAACCTGACCTGACGGCCAGGGGCGTAGCTTTCGATCTGCTCCAGGTGGCCAAGTGAGTTGGCCCACAGTGCGAAGCCGCCGAATACGAAGATCTGTCCGGGGAGAAAAGTCTCACCCAGGACTGCGTCGTTGTCGATTGAAGAGGCCATCAAGCCTATCGGTGACGACACAGAGGAACTCTCAATGAAAGCACCAATGTCGGTGTCAAAACCGGCGGATCTCGGGTAGGGGGTCCCGAACTGTGCGTCTAGGCGGATGGTAACAGGAGACAAGGGACACGATGTTTTACCCAGGTTCGAGCCCTCTTGATGGAGGTAAAACCCTACGTCCTGCTTGATTGATATTGATATTGTGGATGTTTACAAGAGTGGATCTACCACGAGATCAAGGAGGCTAAACCCTAGAAGCTAGCCTATGGTATGATTGTAATGGTTGTTGTTGTTCTACGGACTAGAGCCATCCGGTTTATATAGACACCGGAGAGGGCTAGGGTTACATAGAGTCGGTTACAATGGTAGGAGATCTACATATCCGTATCGCCAAGCTTGCCTTCCACGCCAAGGAAAGTCCCATCCGGACACGGGACGAAGTCTTCAATCTTGTATCTTCATAGTCTTGGAGTCCGGTCGATGATGATAGTCCGGCCGATGACAGTTCGGCTGATGATGGTAGTCCGGCTATCCGGACACCCCCTAATCCAGGACTCCCTCAGTGGGAAAACAATTACTCTTGGGCAATTGATAGAACTTCAAATAATCATGACGATATCCAGGCAATGATCATTATATAGGCATCACGTCCAAGATTAGTAGACTGACTCCTACTTGCATCTACTACTATTACTCCACACATCGACCGCTATCCACCATGCATCTAGTGTATTAAGTTCATGAGAAAATGGAGTAATGCAATAAGAACGATGACATGATGTAGACGAGATCTGTTTATCTATTGCAGCAGATATAGATCTCATCTTGTTATCCTTAATAGCAATGATACATACGTGTTGGTTCCCTTTCTATCACTGGGATCAAGCACCGTAAGATCGAACCCACTACAAAGCACCTCTTCCCATTGCAAGATAAATAGATAAAGTTGGCCAAACAAAACCCAAATATCGGAGAAGAAATATGAGGCTATAAGCAATCATGCATATAAGAGATCAAAGAAGACTCAAATAACTTTCATGGATAAAAACATAGATCTGATCATAAACTCAAAGTTCATAGGATCCCAACAAACACACCGCCAAAAGACTTACATCGTATGGATATCCAAGAGACCATTGTGTTGATAATCAAGAGAGAGAGAGGAAGCCATCTAGCTACTAACTACCGACCCGTAGGTCTACAAAGAACTACTCACGCATCATAGGAGAGGCACCAATGGAAGTGGTGAACCCCTCCATGACGGTGTCCAGATTGGATTCTGGTGGTTCTAGACTCTACGGCGGTTGGATCAATATTTCGTCGACTCCCCTAGGGTTTCTGGAATATTTGGGTATTTATAGAGAAAAGAGGCGGTTCGGGGGGCACCCGAGGTAGGCACAACCCACTAGGGTGCGGCTGGGCCTCCTGGCGCGCCCTGGTGGGTGCTGCTCACCTCGAGCAGCCCCTCAGGTGCTTCCTTGGCCCATTGGCTTTCTTCTGGCCCAAAAAAATCCTCCAGTAGTTGCGTTGCATTTGGACTCCGTTTGATATTGATTTCCTGCGATGTAAAAAACATGCAGAAAACAGCAACTGGCACTGGGCACTACGTCAATAGGTTAGTACCAAAAATGATATAAAATGACTATAAAATGATTGTAAAACATCCAAGAATGATAATATAACAGCATGGAACAATCAAAAACTATAGATACGTTGGAGACGTATCAGCATCCCCAAGCTTAATTCCTGCTCGTCCTCGAGTAGGAAAATGATAAAAACAGAATTTTTGATGTGGAATGCTGCCTAACATGTTCATAACATTCTTTTCTTTATAGCATGGACATATGGACTTTTATATGATTCAAAGCAATAGTCTAGTTTTGATATGAAGACTTTAATACTCAAGCATACCAACAAGCAACCATGTCTTTCAAAATATCAACACTAAAGCAAGTTATCCCTAGCCCATCATGCTCAATCATTGATTCATTCATGAAACACACTTGAATATTAGCTACACCCAATGCTCAAATACGATCATAGTTCCCCTTAGTTGGTGCTTTATGAGAGAAGATGGAGACTCAAATTCAAAATAAAAAATGCATAAGTAAAAGAAAGGCCCTTCGCGAAGGGAAGTAGGGATTTGTAGAGGTGCCAGAGCTCAAAGCTTAAATTGAGAGATAAAATTATTTTTGAGAGGCATACTTTTCCTACCAACGAAAACGACTTGGAGCATCCCAACACTTTCCATGCTAGATACATCATAGGCGGTTCCCAATAGAAAATAAAGTTTATTCCTTTTTCCACCATAACTTTCACTTTCCATGGCTAACCGTATCCACGGGTGCCTTCCATACCAACACATTCCAAGGAATTTATTATTTGACAACATAAAGTAAATTCATTTATTCACTTCGGGACTGGGCATCCCTAGTACCTTTGTCGTACTCTCGTGCAATGACAAGTGAACAAACACTTATCGTGAGAATAACACATCTAGCATGGAAAATATTGGCTACCCTTTACTGCCTCGCGAGTAGTAGAGCACACAAAAGAGAAATTTATTTTGAACACTAGAGATGGCACATGCAAATTTGCTTAGAACGGCATGGAAATACCGCATATGGGTTGGTATAGTGGACTCATATGGCAAAATTGGTTTAAAGGGTTTTGGATGCACAAGTAGTGATCATACTTAGTGCAAAATGAAGGCTAGCAAAAAAGATTGAGAAGCGACCAATCAAAAAGCAAAAAATCCCGTACCCAAGCATTAAGCATAAGTAACACTGAATAATGCACCATAAGTAGGATATAAATTTTATTGCATAATTATTGATTTTCGTGCTTGCATAGGGAATCACAAACGTTAACATCAATATTCTTATTAAAGCACAATTACTCATCAACATGACTCACATATCATATCATCATATCTCAAAACCATTACTAAGAATCAAGTTTATTTTGTCCAATGATCTTCATGAAAGTTTTTATTATATCCTCCTTGGATATCTATCACTTTGGGACTATTTTCATATGTTGCTTTTGATAATCTCAAACAAATATAAGTGAAGATCATGAGCATAATTTTTTCTTTCTCTCAAAATAATCTAAGTGAAGCAAGAGAGAATTTCTTAAAAGTTTACTAACTTCCAAATAAATCTAAGTGAGGCATGAGAGCATTTCTTCAAAATTAACAAAGCACACCGTGCTCAAAAAGATATAAGTAAGTACTAGAGCAAGTCCATGGCTCTAAAAATTTAAGTGAAGCATAGGAGCAAGCATATCATAATTTCTGGCTCTCTAAAAAGGGTGTGTCCGGCAAGGCTTCAACACTTAAAACACAAATCAAAACAAGCAAAGACTCATATCATACAAGATGCTCCAAGCAAAACTCATATCATGTGACGAATAAAAATATAGTTTCAAGTAAAATACCAATAGTTGTTAGAAGAAAGCGGGGATGCCACTCGGGAGCATCCCCAAGCTTAGTTGCTTGATACTTCTTTGAATATTATCTTGGGGTGCATCGGGCATCCCCAAGCTTAGCCTTTTGCTTATCCTTATTCCTTCATCCATCGTAAGATAACCCAAAACTTGAAAACTTCAATTACACAAAACTCAAACAAAACCTTCGTGAGATCCGTTAGTATAAGAAACCAAACCACCACTATAAGTGTTGTAGCAAACCTATTCTTATTTTGCTTTTGCATTATATCTACTGTATTCCAACTTTTCTATGGCAAAACTCATCAAATAAAACCATAGAATCATCAAAACAAGCACAGAACGCAAAGAAAACAGAATCTGTCAAAAACAGAACGGTCTGTAGAAATATGAAAATTTAGAATACTTCTGTAACTCCAAAAATTATAAAATAAATTGGTGGATGTGAGGCATTTGTCTATTAATTCTATTCAAAAAGAATCAACTTAAAACCACGCTCCTGTAAAACATGGCAATGAATCTTGTGAGCACAAAAGTTTCTGTTTTTCGGCAAGATCAATTAAACTTTCACCCAAGTCTTCCCAAAGGCATTACTTGGCACAAACACTAATTAAGACACAAAAAACACAATCATAACAGTAGCATAATTGTGCTAACACTCAAGAACATAAATCAAAAAACAAAAATAAATTTTACTCATTGGGTTGCCTCCCAACAAGCGCTATCGTTTTACGCCCCTAGCTAGGCATAAGATTTTATTGATGCTCACATGAAAGATAATAATTGACACACGAATAAAGCATCATGTAGCATGTGAAAAACACATTTAAGTCTAACATACTTCCTATGCATAAGTATTTTATAGGAGAACAAATTATCAAGACAAGAAAAACCTAGCATATGCAAGGAAGGAGAAAGAAACAATAGCAATCTCAACATAACGAGAGGTAATTTAGTAACATGAAATTTCTACAATAATATTTTCCTCGCTCATAATAATTACATGTAGGATCATAAGCAAATCCAACAATATAGCTATCACATAACATATTCTCAACACGATCCACATGCATGCGAAGTTGACACTCTTCCAAAATAGTGGGATTAACATTAACTAAAGTCATGACCTCTCCAAACCCACTTTTATCAAAAATTTCATAAGATTGAACACTGGGGAGAGGAAAACGAGAGGCAAATGGCAAATAATGTAAATTGCGAGGAGATGAGATTTGTGATTAGGAACCTGGTTGATGTTGAAGATCCTCCCCGGCAACGGCGCCAGAAAATTCCTTTCGATGTCTGCTAGAACTACATCGGTATTTCCCCAAAGAGGAAGGGATGATGCAGTATAGCGACGGTAGGTATTTCCCTCAGTGATGAGACCAAGGTTATCAAACCAGTAGAAGAACCTCCTCACACCACGTAAACATCACCTGCACACAAATAACAAATACTCGCAACCCGGCGTGTTAAAGGGGTTGTCAATCCCTTTCGGGTACGACGCCTCAAGATAGGCAAAAACATGAGGTAAAAAGTGGTAGATAGGATAAATAGATTGCAGAACAAATAAATTGCAGCAAGGTATTTTTGTATTTTTGGTTTAATTGATCTAAAAATAAATGCAAGAGAAAATAGATCGCAAAGGCAAATATGATGAAAAGAGACTCGGGGTTCGTAGGTTTCACTAGTGGCTTCTCTCAAGAAAAATAGCAAACGGTGGGAAAACAATTACTCTTGGGCAATTGATAGAACTTCAAATAATCATGATGATATCCAGGTAATGATCATTATATAGGCATCACGTCTAAGATTAGTAGACCGACTCCTGCCTGCATCTACTACTATTACTCCACACATCGACCGCTATCCAGCATGCATCTAGTGTATTAAGTTCATGAGAAAATGGAGTAATGCAATAAGAACGATGACATGATGTAGACGAGATCTGTTTGTCTATTGCGGCAGATATAGATCTCATCTTGTTATCCTTAGTAGCAACGATACATACGTGTCGGTTCCTTTTCTGTCACTAGGATCAAGCACCGTAAGATCGAACCCACTACAAAGCACCTCTTCCCATTGCAAGATAAATAGATAAAGTTGGCCAAACAAAACCCAAATATCGGAGAAGAAATATGAGGCTATAAGCAATCATGCATATAAGAGATCAAAGAAGACTCAAATAACTTTCATGGATAAAAACATAGATCTGATCATAAACTCAAAGTTCATCGGATCCCAACAAACACACCGCCAAAAGACTTACATCGTATGGATATCCAAGAGACCATTGTGTTGATAATCAAGAGAGAGAGAGGAAGCCATCTAGCTACTAACTACCGACCCATAGGTCTACAAAGAACTACTCACGCATCATAGGAGAGGCACCAATGGAAGTGGTGAACCCCTCCATGACGGTGTTAGATTGGGTCTTGGTGGTTCTGGACTCTGCGGCGGCTGGATCAATATTTCATCGACTCTCCTAGGGTTTCTGGAATATTTGGGTATTTATAGAGCAAAGAGGCAGTTAGGGGGGCACCCGAGGTGGGGCACAACCCACCAGGGCGCGCCTGGGCCTCTTGGTGCGCCCTGGTCGGTGCTGCTCATCTCGAGCAGCCCCTCAGGTGCTTTCTTGGCCCATTAGCTTTCTTCTGGCCCAAAAAATCCTCCAGGAGTTGCGTTGCATTTGGACTCACTTTGATATTGATTTCCTGCGATGTAAAAAACATGCAAAAAACAACAACTGGCACTGGGCACTATGTCAATAGGTTAGTACCAAAAATGATATAAAATGATAATAAAATGATTGTAAAACATCCAAGAATGATAATATAATAGCATGGAACAATAAAAAATTATATATACGTTGGAGACGTATCACCAGGGCTCGTGTACATGGAGAGGCAGCAGACCGTGTCGTGTTCATCGATAGCCAACCGGCTTGAGGAACAGTCGAAATGAGGTCTGGCGTACCACAGAATGGAGGAAACGGGCCTTTTGTTCGACCGCGTACGGTTGAAACCGGGTCCTGTTCACTGGGAAGGGTCTGGCATTCCTCATAACGGAGGAAACAGACTTGTGTTCGACCGCGTACAGTCGAAACGGGGTCAAGTTAATCGGGAAGGGTCTGGCGTACCGCGGAACGGAGGAAACGGACTTGTGTTGGAGTGCCTACGGTCGAAATAGGGTCTTGTTGATCGGGAGGGGTGTGGCGTACCTCAAAATGGAGGAAATGGACTTGTGTTGGAGCGCCTACGGTCAAAACGGGGTCCTGTTCATCCACCGTCTACTGCCTCGCTCCAGCCTCCATGGGCTACTGTTCATCCACCGTCGACCTCCTCCAGCCTCCACGGGCTACTGTTCATCCACGGCTACTGTTCATCTAGCCTCCACCGGCTGCTGTTCATAGAGCCTCTACGGGGTCCTGTTCATCCACCCCCAACCGGCTGGGGTGCGGTGGCCTCCTCGGGGTCCTGTTCATCCAGCGGCAACGGCCTACTACCACGGGGCCCTGTTCATCCAACCCCCACCGGGACTGTTCATCCACAACCAACCAACCGGCTCGACTCACCATGTCTCGACTCATTCTACGTACCGCGCGTATGGTAGCAACAGTCACTGTTCATCAAGAGGCAACCCAACATCGGCTGGCTATGTCTCGCACGGAGGCTCGATCGGCTTCAGTAAGTAGGAGCAATGATCAATCGCTCGGGTTCAGTTAGCAGCAGCAGCGAAGGAATCGCTCTGGTTTAGTCAGCAGCGAATGAATCACTCGGGTTCAGTTAACAGCCAAGGGATCGATCGCTCAGGTTCAGCAACGTGTGATCGCCTGGGTTCAGTTAGCCAATGCCTCGAACATACGCGCGTACACGAGAGAAACGCGGAAACCTCCATGCATCTCTCAGCCTCGACCACCCACCATAATCGCGAACTCCCCGATATTTTCCTCGCCCTCGCTTCTACCACGGTTTTTTCCGTCATGGACGGCCCAAAGAATGTCATGCAGCTGCGTCTCCGGCCCGCCCAGGACGAAAATCCCATTTTCTGTCATGATTTTTTGGCATAGAAGTAGGAGCCCACCATATCTATGATGATATCGGGGTTTTTCATAATTATCATCATAGAACTGTCATAAGCATGACAGGAAAAAAATTCGTTCGGCCCAAAATGTCACGGATGTGTCTTTTTTTGTAGTGATGGCTGTGAGGAGAAGACAAAAAGGAGAAACTCTCACATAAACTAGGCAAATTAATGGGCTATGGAGATGCCCGTCAATCGATATTTAGGCAAGTGAGTAGGGATGCAACAGATGCACTAGAGCTATAAGTGTATAAAAGCTCAAAAGAAACTAAGTGGGTGTGCATCCAACTTGCTTGCTCACGAAGACCTAGGGCATTTTGTGGAAGTCCATCATTGGAATATACAAGCCAAGTTCTATAATGAAAAATTCACACTAGTATATGAAAGTGATAAAATAGGAGACTCTCTATCATGAAGAACATGGTGCTATTTCTGAAGCACAAGTGTGGAAGAGGATAGTAACATTGTCCCTTCTCTCCTTTTCTCTCATTTTTTTATTTTGGGCTCTTTGGCCTTTTTTTAAAATTTGGGCTCTTTGGCCTCTTTTATTTTTTCAAAGTCCGGAGACTCGTCCCAACTTGTGAGGGAATCATAGCTTCCATCATCCTTTCCTCACATGGGACAATGATCTAATAATGATGATCATCACACTTTTATTTATTTGCAACTCAAGAATTACAACTCAATACTAGAACAAAGATATGACTCTATGTGAATGCCTCATGCATATGAGAACAATATGACAATGATGGTGTGTGTCATAGTAAATAGAACGGTGGAAGTTGCATGACCATATATCTCGGAATGGCTATGGAAATGCCATAATAGGTAGGTATGGTGGTTGTTTTGAGGAAGGGTATATGGTGAGTCTAATGCATCGGCGAGAGTTGCGCGGTACTAGAGAGGCTAGCAATGGTGGAAGGGTGAGAGTGAGTATAATCCATGGACTCAACATTAGTCATAAAGAACTCACATACTTATTGCAAAAATTTATTAGCCATCGAAGCAAAGTACTAATATGCATGATTATAGGGGGGATAGATTGGTAGGAAAAGACCATCGTTCGTCCCCGACCGCCACTCATAAGGAAGACAATCAAAAAATAAATCATGCTCCAACTTCATCACATAACTGTTCACCATACGTGCATGCTTTGGGAATCACAAACTTCAACACAAGTGTTTCTACCAATCCACAATTACTCTCTAGCATGACTCTAATATCACCATCTTTATATCTCAAAAAATGCAAGGAATCAAACTACTCATATATTCAATGCTCTTTATGAAAGTTTTATTATATCCCTCTTGGATGCCCATCATATTAGGACCAAATTCATAACCTAAGAAAATTATAATGCTGTTTTAAGACTCTCAAAATAATATAAGTGAAGCATGAGAGTTCATCAATTTCTACAAAATAAAATCACCATCGTGCTCTAACAATATATAAGTGAAGCACTAGAGCAACTACCTAGCTCAAAAGATATAAGTGAAGCACACAGGGTATTCTAATAAATTCACGTTTAATGTGTGTCCCTCTCAAAAGCTGTGTACATCAAGGATGATTGTGGCAAACTAAAAAGCAAAGACTCGTATAATACAGGACGCTACAAGAAAAACACATATCATGTGGTGAATAAAAATATAGCCTCAAGTAACTTTACCGATGGATTGAAGACAAAAGAGGGGATGCCATCCGGGGCATCCCCAAGCTTATAGGCTTGGTTATCCTTGATCATTGCCTTGGGCTGCCTTGGTAATCCCCAAGCTTAGGGTCTTTCCACTCCTTATTCCCTAGTCCACCGAAACTGCACCCAAAACTTGAAAACTTCACAACACAAAACTCAACAGAGAACTCATGAAATCCGTTAGTGAAACAAAGCAAATAAACAGTTTTAGGTATTGTTGTAAACTCATTCCAATTTTATATTGGTGTTATATCTACTGTATTCTAACTTCTCCATGGTTCATACCCTCCGATACTACCCATAGATTTATCAAAATAAGCAAACACCACAATGAAAACAAAATCTGTCAAAAATAGAACTGCCTGTAGTAATCTGGGCTTTAGCCAAACTTCTGTAACGCCAAAAATTCTGTAAAATAGGACAATATATGAAATTTGTATATAAATCTTGTGTAAAAAGTTCAGATCAAAATCACGTTTCTATGATTTTCTAAATTCCTGGAAATGAGCGCAAAAGTTTCTGTTTTTCAGCAAGATCAAGTCAACTATCACCATAGACCATCCCAAAGGTCTTACTTGACTCAAACACTAATTGAAACGCCAAAACACAATTACTATAGAGATAATAATGTGTGTTTATTGAAAAACAGGAGTGAAAATAAAAAAAACACAAAATAAAAATTGGGTTGCCTCCCAACAAGCGCTATTGTTTAACGCCCGTAGCTAGGCATGATGATTTCAATGATGCTCACATAAAAGATATGAATTGAAACATAATGCGAGCATCGGGAAGCATATTAATAGCACATTTAAGTCTAGCCCACTTCCGATGCATAGGGATTTTGTGAGAAAACAATTTATGGGAGCAAGAATCGACTAGCATAGGAAGGTAAAGCAAGCAAAACTTCAAGATTTTCAACACATAGAGAGGAAACTTGATATTATTGAGATACGTAGAAGCATATATTCCTCTCTCATGATAATTTTCAGTAGCATCATGAAGGAATTCAACAATATAACTATACATAAATCATTCTTTTCATGATTCATAAGCATAGAAATTTTACTACTCTCCACATGAGCAGTTTTCTTCTCATTCATAATAATGGCAGTGTCATAAGAAACTCGAATACTATACATTGTTTCCATATTAAAAGAGTAATGTTCAGAAAAAGGATATTCATAATTATGACAAGTTTTATAGATATAATCATCACTACTTTTTATAACACAAGTGTCATCACAATAATCATCATAAGTAGCTACTTTGTTCTCATCATAAGCAATTGAAACCTCTTCCAATATAGTGGGATCATTACTAAATAAAGTCATGACCTCTACAAATCCAGTTTTATCAATATTGTGAAAAGATTCAAAACCCTCTAAAAAAGTGGGATAATTATCAATATTGTGAAAAGATTCAACACCCTCCAAAATAGTGGGATAATTATTATCTAAAGTTGACACTTCAAAACCCACTTTCATAAATATTGCAATCATCATAAAATAGGAGGCATGCTATCATAATAATAAATTTGCACATCAAAACTTTGGGGACTAAAAATACCATCTTCATCAAGCATAGCATCCCCAAGCTTGGGACAAACATTAATTACAGCAAATAATTTCTCAAACATGTCATTCTCATCAAACATAGCATCCCCAAGCTTGTGGATTTGCATATCATAAGCGTAATCACTCTCATCATTAATAGTATGAATGGCACCAATAGTATAGCAATTATTATTATCACAATTTTCTAAGTTGGTGCCAAAAAGATTTTTAATATTATAAGAAGTATCATTATTTTCCCAATCATAATCATCATAATGAGTAATAGGCATAAAAAAATCATCCTCAATAGTTTCTTTGGACATTGTATCATAAGACAAAGAATCAATATCATCATCAAGTATATCATCTTCCACATTTATTTTTGATTCATTCTCATGAGGCATAACAATAATAGGAGCAACATCATTTGGGAGGGATACCTTTTTACCTTTGCTTCTCCATCTTTTCTTTTTCTTCTACACATCATGTGTGGGCTTAATCAACTTTTTGGAGCTCCTTATCGATGGATTGGTTGCATAGGAAGCTCATTCTCGTAACTTGTTTCATCACAAGAGACAATAGGAGGGAAAGTGGAGATCTTTACCCATTCATTAGTATTTCTTTTATATTCTATTGGTTTTCCCATCTTTCCATAGTTGGCAATATAAGCATTTTCATTGCAATTTACCATGGAAAACATATAGATTTCCTTCAAATTAGTTTCAACATGGTCTGTGAATATGAATGCTTCAAACCAACTATTTTTATGTGACAATTCTTCACAGCCCAAAAATAAACAAAGTTCACTGTAAAGTTCAAGGGTGATCAAGTTATTGCAATATTTGGCCACGATTCGGTCATGAAAGAGTATGCATTGGAAAATAAGATGATCACTCTATTGCAAATTTCAAAAGTAATGGGATGAAGAGAGCATAAATTTGTAGCAATTTTATCTATCACCTTAAGCAACCAATTGGTTTTATCATGTTTATGCTTCTTATAAAATATATCATCCCTATAAGGCATGTCTTCACAAACTCTATGCACTCCACAAAAGTTGACATGCTTATAAGAAACATATTTATCATGACTAGTGCAATCATCATTTGTATCATGAATATTCATAGCAAGCACACTAACAACATTGCAATTATGTTTATCATTCAAAGATTTAGTGCCAAACATTTTATTAACTTCTTCTTCTAACACTTGAGCACAATTTTCTTTTCCATCATTTTCACGAAAGACATTAAAAAGATGAAGCATATGAGGCAACCTCAATTCAATTTTTTTGTAGTTTTCTTTTATAGACTAAACTAGTGATAAAACAAGAAACCAAAATGTTCAATTGCAAGATCTAAAGATATACCTTCAAGCACCTCCCCGACAACGGTGCCAGAAAAGAGCTTGATGTCTACTACGCAACCTTCTTCTTGTAGACTCGTGTGGCGCCTCCAAGCGTAGAGTTTTGTAGGACAATAGAAAATTTCCCTCAAGTGGATGACCTAAGGTTTATCAATCCGTGGGAGGCGTAGGATGAAGATGGTCTCTCTCAAACAACCCTGGAACCAAATAACAAAGAGTCTCTTGTGTCCCCAACACACCCAATACAATGGTAAATTGTGTAGATGCACTAGTTCGACGAAGAGATGGTGATACAAGTTTAATATGGATAGTATATATAGTTTTTTTGTAATATGAAAATATAAAAATAGCAAGGTAGCTAGTAACAAAAATGAGCAAAACGGTATTACAATGCTTCAAAACAAGGACTAGGGTTCATACTTTCAATAGTGCAAAGTCTCTCAACAATGATAACATAACTAAATCATATGGCAATCCCTCAACATGCAACAAAGAATCACTCCAAAGTTTCTATCGGAGAACGTAGGATGAAAACGTGCATCAACCCCTATGCATATATTACCCCAATGGCACCTCGGGAATTCGCCGGTTGAGTGCCAAAATATACATCAAGTGAATCAATAGAACATCCCATTGGCACCACATATATCTTATCGCAATACATACATCAAGTGTTCTCAAATCCAATACTCAATCCAACATAATGAAACCTCAAAGATCAAGACTCAATTCATCACAAGAAGGTAGCGAGGGAAGAACACCATAAGATCCAAATATATTAACAAAGCTCGCGGTACATCAAGATCGTGACAAATCAAGAACGAGAGAGAGAGAGAGAGAGATCAAACACATAGCTACTGGTACATACCCTCAACCCCAAGGGTGAACTACTCCCTCCTCATCATGGCGGCCACCGGGATGATGAAGATGGCCTCCGGTGATGATTTTCGCCTCCGGCAGGGTGCCAGAAGGTGCTCCTGATTGGTTTTTCGTGGCTACAGAGGCTTGCGGCAGCAGAACTTCTGATGTAGGGTTCTTTTCGGAGGTTTGGGTATTTATAAGAATTTTTGGCATCGGTCTCACGTCAAGGGGGTGCCCGAGGGCCCATAAGCCGAGGGCGCCATAGGGGGGCGGGTGCGCCCCTAGGCTTGTGGCCTCCTCGGGTCACTTCCTGGGCCAGATCCGGTGCTTCGGGGGTCTCTTTTGGTCCATAAAAAATCACCGTAAATTTTTAGCCTATTTCGAGGACTTTTATTTCCGCACAAAAAATGACACCACAGTAGTTCTGCTGAAAACAGCGTTAGTTTGGGTTAGCTCTAATCAAACCATACCAAAACCATATAAATTTATTGTAACATGACATGAATATATACTTCATAAATTATAGATACGTTGAAGTCGTATCAGGCGACTTGGTGGAATAAGAGAAAAACTACACATGGGTTTTTTCAAAGCCCGCTAGCAACACATCAATATATCACCCGCTTCGTCTAAGAGCTCGAGGACATTGTGCCAAAGCGTACTACTCAGACGATGACTATCGCGAGGGATGCTGTGATACAACCAAAGGCACCTTCTCTAGGGCGCGCCAATATTCGTTAGGATGCAAGTATTGCAAGGTCACAAATGGGAGGCTCAACAACTGTTGTATGCCGCGATGCAAACAATAAATATTTGGGTCTCGCCACTGGATGTCACTGCTCCATCATCAACGAGCCATATTCAATTGTAAATTTACATTTAAAAGTTGACTTGCAAACAAAGAAGCTGTTAGTTTAGCCAAGTTCTTTCATACTCTCGATAGGTGCGCCACGTCCAGCCCCATGATCCTTTTTTCCCCACCTCTGCCCCGTGATCCTTTTTACCCCACTTCTGTAGATTTTGAGCACTAAAACTTACATTTCCCTAAAAAAATCCAAGCATCTCTTCTTGAGATGCCCTAAGAGCATCTCTAGTAGACCCCTCAAAATGCTCGGACCCGCAAAATCCCGACGACTATATGGGCTCGGCCCATTTTTTTTGGGCAGAACAGAGCCCGTATACTCGTCCGGCTCGTAAAACATTTTACGTGGCATGCAAACCACCCCCAACGTGGTATATCTATGGGTTCACGGTGCTGATACGGGTCGAAACCCTATCCCCCACGGTCGCGATTCCCCAATCACACTTTTGTTTCTCGCCGTTGGTGAGTCCAATCCCGCTGCCGAACGCCACCATGTGGGACGAAATGTGGAGCTCCGGCCGCAGCTCCGACGGGAGGGACGACCCCGAGTGCTAGCGGTGTGTCTGAGCGCACGGCGAGGAAGCGCGAGACGAAGAAGTACACCAACCACAACCTCCAGCCGTCAGAGTCGCTCCTCCGCGAGACGGAGGAGTACGACCGCCGACACGAGCTGATCTTCTCCGGCGCGGGCTCCTCTGCCGCGGGCAGCTCCGCCGTCGGGGGGTCGAGTCCCCGCACGCCGCTCCTCACACCGGTGAAAAGGGAGCCGGTGGATCTCCCAGGCCTCCGCGTGGTGAAGCGGGAGCTCGAGGCGGAGCCGGTGCTGTCGGGCGGTGGCGTCATCGGGCCAGAGGATTTCCTCCCCCATGCCGAGGTGGACATCTTCGAAGGGGCAATCACGACACGTAGCGCGCGAGAGGAGGAGGAGGAGGAGGAGGAGCACCGACAATCCCTTGCGAACCTCGACGATGTCCTCCTCGAGCAGGGGCTCGCGAAGGAGGAGTTCGTCGACAACCAAGACACATGGCGCCGCGAGAAGAAGGCACAGGACGACATCTACGTCGACCTTGTCTCCGACGATGACGATTGAGGATGTCCGCCGCCGCAGCGTCACCACCGCACCCGGATGGCTCCAGTGAGCCAATTTTTGGCTGCAGGGTTATGGTGGTCGCCTATTCTCCTAGCCATTTAGTGTAATTTAGTGTATATATGAACTATGTACGGTGATCAAGGACTATGAACTTGTTATATTTCTCCCATGAAGTCTTGATTTCAAAATTTATAATTCCATTATGGTTTCTGATTTTCGCGGAGGTTTTTGGCCCATATTCAAAGCAACATGTAAGCCTGTTTGAGACTGCTCTGCTCATTAAAATTCAGCTCCACTTTAGAAAACACCTCCACGATATGCCGCTCCGCAAAAAAAACTAGAATCTGGGGTACAACTCCCAGTTTTTTATGAAGCTCTTGAAGGGGCGCTCCAAAAAACTCTAGAAGCTGGAGTTAGGAGAAAATTACCCACCACTGACACCCGTAAGTGGATACCCCTTCGTTTCTCCCCCATCCAATCAAATAGATCCTTTCCACCAAATTTCTTATTTTTGAAGCTGGAGCTACATGGAAGCCAAACATTCTCTTTGGTAATGCTACAACTTCTACATAAAACTGCTTCAAACTGAATTTGATGGAATAAAACTGATTTTGATGAAGCGGAATAATTTCAAATAAAACTACGTGTCCGTATTTTGAGGGATCTGCTAGAGGTGGTCTAACTTTTGAGGCAGAACATGAAGACCGCCCAAACATGGTAGAAGCAGTCTTCAAAGGCAAAGCGGTCAATTCCGTGAGCGGCCGAAGAAGCGCCAGTGCCCTCCACAGGCCCAGTCCCCACTGTCTCCCTCCTGACCCCCTCAGCTCAGCTCCCCTCTCTCCTCGAGATCTCCCCACGGGCCAAGGCCAGGAGCCAACAAACGCAAGGCCACCGCCGCCTCTGCGCCTCCGCAGTCGCCGTTCTGCGCCCTTGCCCGCCACCGCCCGGAGAGATGGCGAAGGCGTTTTACGCGGTGGGTTTCTGGATCCGGGAGACCGGTCAGGCCCTCGACCGCCTCGGCTGTCGCCTCCAGGGGAACTACTTCTTCCACGAGCAGAGTATAAGCATAAACACCTTCCCTCGCCCCTAATAATCCTACCTTTCGCCCCTCCCTCGCCGATTTTTGCAGATACTTCCGGCATCGCGTGGATTTGGTCTTCTCTGGCGGTCCCAAATGAGTGAGCATTTCGGGATTGCCGCCTAGGGTTAGGGACGGTTCAGGAAATATTACGGTCATGTGTGCCCCATGTAGTTGCCGATCGATCAAATCAGAGAGAGAGAGAGATCATGGAGAAGGATGAACTCGCGAGAGGTTTTGTGCTGCCACAATGCGCAGCCTTTTTCGGTTCTGTTATTCCTCGTTTTATGCATCATACAGGACTCCACTAACCACCTCCCGGCCTGGCAGCTGCGATCCGCAAGTGTCGCTCCATCCAGCGACTGGATCGATCAGAAGCCACGACCAGGAGGTGAGAGTATCCTACGGAGAGACGCAGCTCTCCTCTACGTACATGTCCAGCATACATTATTTCATAACAGAAAGAAAAGACTAGACTACTGCATGAGATTACTTAGGCTAACATTTCACCCCCTAATCTCACTGCACTACGCCGATCATCCCAAGCCTCTGTCGCATCTCGATGAAACGAACGCGCCCGAGCGCTTTGGTGAGTGCATCGGCGAGCTGGTCCTGAGTTCCAACATGATCTATCTCCACCTGTTTCTTCTCCATGCAATCTCTCACAAAGTGAAACTTGACATCAATGTGTTTACTTCGATCATGATGAACTGGGTTCTTGCTCAGAGCTATGGCTGATTTGTTGTCCACCAGTAATTTGAACTGCGCCGGCGAGGTACCTGTGATGTCCTCCAGCAGCCGGCTCAGCCACAGTCCCTGACAAGTGGCAGCTGCTATTGCAACATATTCTGCTTCACAGGAAGAGAGAGCGACGATCTTCTGCTTCTGGGAGCTCCAAGTAATCAGATTCTTACCAAGGAAGAAAACATGTCCAGAAGTGCTTTTGCGATCACCAACATCCCCAGCATGATCGCTATCGCTGAACCCAATCAGTTCAGCAGTTCCGTGTCCTCTCTTGTAGCTGCACCCATAGTGCATTGTGCCTTTGATATACCTCAGTATCTGTTTGACCGCTGCCCAGTGATTAGTGCTTGGCTTCTCCATGAATCTACTGACGATACCCACTGAATGTGCGATGTCTGGTCTTGTGTTCACAAGATAGCGCAGGCTCCCAATCACTCTGAGGTACAAGGTAGCATCAAACAGATCACAGTCATCGTCTTTTTTCAGTTTCAGACGACACTCCATTGGTGTGTGGCAACTGTTGCAGTTGCTCATCTCTGCAATCTCCAGAATCTTGCCCGCATAGCTCTTCTGACTCAGAGTAATTCCATTGCTGCTTTGATCTACCTCAATTCCCAGATAGTAACTTAGCCGCCCGAGATCACTCATTTTGAAGAGTTTCTGCATCTGTTCTTTGAAAGAGATGATATCTGCTGCTGTGGTTCCTGTGATGATCAGATCATCTACATACACTCCAACCAACAAGTGTGATTGTGAGTTACCTCGTCGGTACACAGCATGCTCCAGAGCGCTTCGCGTGAAACCAAGGGAGGTGAGAGTTTCATCCAACTTTGCATACCACGCCCGCGGTGCCTGATGCAGCCCATACAGAGCCTTGTGCAGTCGGAGTACCTTTCCTTCCTGGCCTGCAACTTCATACCCCGGTGGCTGATCAACATATACCTCCTCAGTGAGATCGCCATTCAGGAAGGCTGATTTCACGTCCATGTGATGAACTTCCCAGCCAGAGTGCGCGGCGAGAGCCAGCAGCAGCCGAACTGTCTCCATGCGAGCTACGGGGGCGAAAACCTCCTCAAAATCCACCCCCTGACGCTGGACATATCCCTTTGCGACGAGACGAGCCTTGTGCTTGACTACATTGCCTGCCGGATCACGTTTGACACGATACACCCACTTCAGTCCTATTGCTTTGTGCCCAGCCGGGAGTTGAGCAAGCTTCCATGTGCCATTTTCGACAATGGACTGCATCTCGACATCCATGGCCCCTTTCCATGCCTTGCTAGCCAGCGCTTCATCCACATCGCTTGGCTCCTCCGCGCTAAACATGCAACGCACGAGCAGGCAGCGTTCAAACTGCTCACGCACTGCCTGATCTTCAGTTTCCTCCAGTACGCTCGTGAAGCTCCGGAAGCGCACTGGCTGTCCTGTTGGCACATCGTGTCTGGAGTCGTGTGACTGCGGGTGGCCGAGCAGTTCCCGTCCGCTGCTGCAGGTGTTGCCGGAGTGGACTCTGGCGTCCCTGATGTACTTGAAGCCGGCGTGATCACCCCAGCAGGTGAGGCCGCGGGTGCAGGTGTTTTGGGCGTTGGGGACCGCTGCGGCGTCGAGGCACACGTAGGAGACCCTGTGTCTATCTCGTGCACCCCGCCGGCAGTGGTGTACACGACTGTGAAGGTCGTCGGCGCGGCGCGGTCCTCTGCCGCGCCCGGTGCGCGCCATGTCCAGGGCCTGCTTTCTTCAAAGATCACGTCTCGAGTCACCTGCACCTTCTTCGTTGTTGGGTTGTACACACGATAGGCCTTGGAACCTTCCTCGTATCCAATGAACACCATTGCCATTGAGCGATCGCTTAGCTTCGTGACGCCGGGGCCGACGTTCTTGACATGAACCGTGCACCCGAACGTGCGCAAGTGTTGCACGCTAGGCTTATGGCCGTGCCACGCTTCATAAGGTGTGACACCTTCCAGACTGCGTGTGGGCGCGCGATTCAGCACATACACGGCGGTTCTCACCGCCTCCGCCCAGAAGTACGCTGGCATGTCCATGCTCTTCAACATGCATCTGGCCATGTCCACGACCATCTGATTTCTCCGCTCTACCACTCCATTTTGCTGCGGCGAGTACGGAGCAGTTGTGTAGTGCTTGACACCAATTTCTTCACAGTAGGCTTTGAACTCATTGGAGTTAAACTCGCCCCCCCGATCAGATCTGAATGCGCGCAACTTGCAGCTCCCGTCTGCCTCCGCGAGAGTTTGCACCTTTCTGAACCGTGCAAAGGCTTCGTCCTTGGATTTGAGCAGCTCCAACCACATGTAACGACTGTAGTCGTCCACAATCAGCAGAAAATACTTGCTTCCTCCAGGTGTGGTCGGCTCGATCGGCCCGCAAAGGTCAGTGTGCACGAGCTCCAGCCCCGCTCTGCGCGGTATGCGGCGACTTGTGGGAACGGCGTGCGATGTTGCTTGCCGAGAGCGCACCCATCACAGTATTCTTCGACGCGGTCAATCACTGGCATGCCCCGCACCATCTGCTTCGATGACATTGCACGGAGAGCACGGAAATGCAAATGCCCCATGCGTGCGTGCCAACGCCAGGTCACGTCGTCTCCCAGTGCCAGCAAGCACCTGGGCTTGTCGATCTCCAACGCCCCAGTGTACAGGCGATTGCCAGAGCGACGAATGTGTGCCAGTGTGCGCCGTCCTGGATCCTGGATGGTCATCACACCTTCTTGTATGTTGACGACACAGCCTGCTTCGTCTAGCTGTCCTACTGACACAATATTCGTGCGCAGGCTCGGGATGTGGAAGACGCCCGTGAGCACGCGCTGCCCTCCGCCTTGGCAGCGGAACACCACTGAGCCGCGCCCTTGTATGGCCACTACAGAGCCGTCTCCGAACTTCACCGTGCCGTGCACTATTTCATCAAGTGACGCAAAGACTCCCCTGTCGCCCGTCATGTGGCTACTGGCGCCGGTGTCGAAGTACCACACTCCGTCCGGCGAGGGCACTGGCATGACCTTCTCTTCGTTGAGGAAGACTTCCTGCGGCGCAGCGATCTGTGGCGTGGAAACGGTGGTGACCACAGCCATATACAGACCTAGGTCGTGCTCCGCGCCACCTTGCACCAGATTAGCCTGCTCCTGGGTGCCTTTCTGCTCCTGCTCACGAAGCCACGTCCGGCACTCCTTTTTCCAGTGCCCCGGGATGCCGCAGTGATGGCATTTGCCTTTCTTCTTCCTGCCGCCTGATCCTCCCGATCCACCTGCACCCTGGTATCCTGACGCAGGCTTGCCGCCGCCCGCGCCTTTCGGTTTAGCGGGCGACTTGTTCTTGCCGCTGCCCGCACTGGATGACGATCCGCTGCCGCCGCCGTGCTTTTCTCTGGCCATCCACTCCTCGTGCGTGAGCATGAGGCGCCCGGTGGACTGCGTGGCATCGTTGAGATCGTAGTGATCCTCACAAGCCGAGAAGCGCCCGACGAGTTCCTCGATCGACATGGTCTTCAGATCGATCAGTGATTCGATCGCCATGGCCATCGGGCGGAACTTCCGCGGCACCACTCGGAGAAACTTTTGAACGGCCTTGTGCTCGGTGACGGGGTCGCCGTATAACTCCAGATCCGCGACGAGGGCGGCGAGGCGCAACCCGAAATCCTCAACAGACTCTCCGTCCTTGAACCAAAGATCTTCAAATTCGCGCCGCCGTACCTGTGCCTTGGCCTCGCGAGCGCGCTCGCTGCCCATCCGCATCGTCCGGATCGTCTCCCACGCCGTCTTCGCCGTGTCCTTTGCAGCCAGCACGCGCAGCATCTCCGGCGGGACGCCGGTGAGGATGATCTGCAGCGCGCGCCGGTCGGCGTCTTCGTCGGTCACCGCGGACCAGACCCGAGCGACCTGCAGTTTGACCTGCATCACAAGCGCCCACTCCATGTAGTTGGTGCGCGTGAGCATCATGGAGGCGCCCGGCTCCTCGCGCACGACGCGCTCCACCACCCTGATCTCGCCGCTTCCGCTGCCGGTGAGGCGCGCGAGCGGGGCTTTGGATGATGGCGTCTTCGGCGGCGACTTGCCCCCTCCTTTGCTCTTCCCGTCTGACTCGTCACCGGACATCACCACGACGGATCACACACCGCCGCCGCGCCGAGGATCAAACACCTAGGCTCTGATACCAAATGTAGTTGCCGATCGATCAAATCAGAGAGAGAGAGAGATCATGGAGAAGGATGAACTCGCGAGAGGTTTTGTGCTGCCACAATGCGCAGCCTTTTTCGGTTATGTTATTCCTCGTTTTATGCATCATACAGGACTCCACTAACCACCTCCCGGCCTGGCAGCTGCGATCCGCAAGTGTCGCTCCATCCAGCGACTGGATCGATCAGAAGCCACGACCAGGAGGTGAGAGTATCCTACGGAGAGACGCAGCTCTCCTCTACGTACATGTCCAGCATGCATTATTTCATAACAGAAAGAAAAGACTAGACTACTGCATGAGATTACTTAGGCTAACACCCCATTAGGTTGGGGTTGGCCTAGGGTTATGCATTCTTAGGTCATTGTGCATTCGTCTTAATTCACACGCTAAGATTCGAATTCAAATCGACGTGTCTTTCTACGCGAGTTGCTCAGTTCATAGTGTGCTAAAATTATGGAGGTGGACAGTTGTATGGATTATGGATCACTCTTTGGTAGAACTTGCTACTTACCCAATTATTTATACCAATGGGATATTAACTGAAAGTCCTGAATATGTCAAATTGCTATCCGCAATATCTATTATCGTTAGGTATGTGCCATGATATTGGGATGCTATAGAATAGCTATAGTTCTGTTAACATTCTTGAGCTCCGTTCTGCCCCGTTTATCGTTCTAGGCCTTTTTATTTACCATACCAGGTGAGCTGAAACTCGAGGAATTCCTGTCCAAGACGGGGGTTGTGGTTGGAGTTTAATAATGTTTTTGATAATTTATTTGTTTCAAATAACTTATATCGCTATTGGTAAGATTTACCTTTATCTTTACAGATAGTTGGTCATGGCTTTTGAGATTTTACACGATGTCAACTAAAATTTTAGAAGTTCTAGAGCTGTCGATGATGGTTTCCTCCGACGAGTTGATGCTCACCAAGATGCTTGAAGATAATTTAATAGCTCCAGTTCTGTTATCATCGCCATGGACCATCCTACTCCATTTATTGTTTGAGGTTTTACTCATTCTGTTGCAAAATGTAGGGCGTGTTTTTATCGGTTTAAGACAAGACTTTGACCACAACAGTCACTCCATAAGTATGCAATGTTATATGATTTTTTGTACTCAAAATTATTTCCTTATAATTGTGATTTTGAATAACACAACCAAAATTTAACATACTAATTGTTCGTCAAAAGCCCCCTAGGTAGCTGGTGCTGCAGCTTGCTTGTTAGAATTATCTCTTGTCGCGATTGACTATTGCCCCGACCAGGGATCGCCATTTACATCCGTCTTGATTCAAATAGAAATTAACACTGGTAGTTTGCTTTCAAAAGACTCTTAATCTCCTGAATCTATAATACTCTAGTATGCAATCAATTGTAACCTTAAATTATTAACTCTTTGAGTAAATTGCACAATAAATGTAGCATTTAAGCTATCCTTCCGCATAATACAATATCTTTGGCAATCTAGTATTGGATCTGACTTGCTTACAGCCCCCACTCGCAGCTGGCTGGCCGTGGACTGTGGTGGTATCTGATGTGTCTTGTTGGAGTAGTCTCTCTGTTGCAGAGCAGACCCCAAGACACGCTGTTCAATTTTAGCCTCTCAGGCTGTGCCAATCTCCCATGTCAACACTGTTGCCACCGTATCAGCCCAGAATCGTGCCTATAGCTAGTTCTGTTCTGTCAGTAAGCTGGCCTATGCAGACAGTTTGTTTAGGTGATATAAAGCGCTTTCCGATGGCAGAAGATTGGCTGATTGTGGATGTATTTCTTAGAGGTTATGTTTTATACAAATGAGTTCGGTATACATGGTGAATTGTGCAATTTGCTCCGGTACTGTACCCGCTGCTCCCGAGAGTGACACAAATATGATTGGACACTTTTTGGTTCTGCACATTTCTCCCTAATCGATCTCATTATCCTTGGATGTGCATATGTTGTGTTCACCCTTGCTTGTATATATGATGATGTTATTTTTGCCGTTTTCTGCTGGATTGTTTTTATATATTTGTAGGCTTAGTAATCCTGTGTTAGCATTTTGATCGTGCATCTCCTGAATGATATCTAAGTATGTCACATTTCAGTAAAAAAGGCATTGACATTTTACTTACATCGACTATCTTTTTTGAGCACTTAATCTCTGATCAAGCTCATGAATTTGTGTTTCCTCTTCATGTCACACTCTGGATAAAATTATCCATCTGTAAGTTTTTTCTTCATCTGCATATTAGCTTTCTGTGGCTGTGAAGTGGTAGATAACTCGGAGACACTTTCTGATTACCTGATCTTCTGCATCCTTATCTTCAGGATGCTGCTTATGTTCTGCACTGCATCTAATTATTATGGCCATGTTTTATGTTGACATATGTTATAATTGTTTGTGCTGTTGTGAGCAACTACACCTATGAAAGTGCTAACATGATTTTGTTTTGATATTTCCAGTTTCAAGGCATCGCACACTTATGAACATCTTTGACAAAGCCCCTCATGTTCACAAAGAGGCATTTGTCGCTCCAAGTGCATCCCTTATTGGCGATGTTGAAGTTGGGCAAGGGTCTTCAATTTGGTACGGATGCATCTTAAGAGGTTTGTGCTCAGTGTTCCAGTGAGCATCATTTTGATCTTCTTTGCTAAATTAGCGGGTGCTTCCAAATTGTGCCTGTATTCAGATTCGACTGTACCAAAATGTGTGATAGTAATCACCCCGTTGTGCTGCATTTCTTTTCCAATAGTCTTCCGGCTCTTATCTTATGCAATTTACTTTCTAGTTCTGATTCTATATTATTCTTTGCTAGCATATCTTTCGTTATTTGTTATTTCTATACATAAATAAATACATCATCCAAGACAAATAAGCAACAGTTCTGTGGCTAAATGCACCATGCATATCCATTTGCATCGTCTTGTTGCAGATAATGTAGAGAAGGGTGAGTTCAGTGTACATTAGTTGTAGCCTTGTAGGTGCGGTGGGCATACACAGTCCACGGTTTATTATTCCCTTAAATATGCAGTTGAATTTAACAAAACACCTAGCAGTATGAAGATTTGAAGAGATAGACCCCATGGATTTTAGTAACTAGATATTAGACAGAGGATTGATTCGTAGCTCCACCAGTGGGTGATCATGATCATGTCTTTCCATCTCCATGTTTTTTTTGCCTTGCCACCTTATGCAAACGTTGACGCCTGAGTGCAGCTAGTTTTATCTTTCACCAGATCTATTTGATTCATGCTGGAATTTCTCAGTATACAAATAATTTAAATTCCCGGTGCATGTCCGGTGCATGTAGCTCCCGCTTGCGCAGGGTCGGGGAAGGGTCCGACCACTTTGGGTCTATAGTACGCAGCCTTTCCCTACATTTCTGTAAGAGGCTGTTTCCAGGACTTGAACCCGTGACCTCATGGTCACAAGGCAGCAGCTTTACCACTGCGCCAAGGCTCCCCTTCAAATAATTTAAATTCCCAACTTTAAGATTTGCTGTTTACTGAAAATTGCAAAAAAGGGAAACTACAAGGAGGATACGGCATGATGGCCCACCTGTCATTTGCAGTAAAACGCAGATGATCTGTTGCTGTGTTGTATTGTAAACAAGAATATCGTTTGAAGAAAAAGGAAAGAGAGGGGCTCAGCTTACAATGAAGAGCAAGCAAGAAATGTGATCTTTCTTGTCCCTCGACTCCCTTGCAAAAGCCATGATGCAAGGCCAATTTCAGGGGTTTGTTCATTGAACAATCGTAGCAGCACGTTATCCGAGGAGGATAAATAGTGATGCTACTCTTCCTCACCAGTTCCATCAGTCCACTGCCTCTTTCTCTCCCATAACCTACAACTCTGACTGCAGTTTTGATTTTGTTCTTTGTGGTGCCTTGAAGGCGCCGCCATCGTGGTGCCTCACACGAGTTGATGATTCGGCACCGGGTTAGGTGTAGGCATGTTCATGACCCCCTGCTGCATGCTTTCTTGGTGTTTGTATTTTGTGTGTGTTTCAATGCTTCTCTTCAGTGTGATACTCCATACTTGTGTTCCTTCATGCTGTTATGCTGCTTAGTCTAGGTTTCAAGTCTATCACTTAGGATGGATGGTGTTATATCTCTCGTAACCGATGCCAATATCCTGCAGCAATGGTGACATAATATTATTGTGTGGACAACATCGTTGGCTGTGCTTCACCATCTTTCAGATTTAGCTATTTGTTGAGCTAACGTTTTCATAATCACTAGAACTAATGCCATATCAATCCATGATCTTCTATGCTTTGTTATATCTACTTGTTACTACTTTCTCCAGGTTTATTATATAGCCCCCCATGTATTTTGGGTCAAACTTTGACCATATGTTTAACTAATAAAATAGAGATAAGCCCACTTTTCAATCCTCAACTACTAACCAGATGGTTTAAGAATCAACCTTGAACTCATTAACCGGTTACTGCATGACCTCCAACTTATCCCATCGTCCCCCCTTAACCGGGCGAAAACTGTTTTTTTGCTCATGCGGCTGGTATTTACTGAGTCGGCCGCCTCATCGGCATTGCAATTTGCCATGTCAGCTAGCTCACTAAAGGCACCGAGTCGGGGCGCCTCACTCCCCAACCCTTCACTCTATTACCCCAACGCTAGACGGCGGACTGACAAACGGTGGCGCTACACATCCGATACGTGCTACCCTCTCCACCCCCTTGCCACGGCCCCAAACCAAGAGCATGGTGGGGCTTCAACGTCGGTGTTGTCCATGCGCGATGTTGAGCCGGTTCATCTCATGGCTGCTCACCCAGTACACCATGGCGGGGTGCGCGGCGGCCAACGCGAGTCAGAAGAGGACGTCGGCAGCTGTGACTAGAACGGTGGGGAGATGGAGTAGAGCGGGACCAACAACAATGGAGAGTGTGGGCTTGTGGGGGGTGCTTCCGCTCACGATTGAGCATTTCAACATGCTAAGAGGGGTTAGAGGAAGCTCTTGGAGGAAGGGACCAAGAGGAAGCCCCTCTTGATTTGCGAGGCCGCGGCGGTGTCCTCGGCCGGAGAGGAAGAAGGCTAGCATGGGAGAAATTGCAGCTCGGGGAGCTCGACTGAGAGTGATCGGAGTTCGGTGGCGAAGCGTGGCATGATCGGGTTGGCTTATTTGCAGGCAGTCGTCGGTGCGCCATGGTGGCACGCATGGTTGCATGTGGTAGGAAGCAGCGATGAGCGTTCTAAGTCTTGTGGCTTAGCGACGGTTCTAGAGGCTTGGTCGAGGCTAGGAAGGCTGTGCGGACCAAGTGGAGCAAGCCAATGTGGCGGGGCTGCAACATCGATGCCGCAATGTCTCACGCAATCGAGTTGTTTGACATGCTCTCCCGAGCTTTGGAGGAGAGAAATGACGGGGAGAAAGAGGAGCAATGGAGGGGTGTAGTTGCAGGTTTCAGGGGAGGCTGAGGGGCATACATGGCGCATGTGGTATGCCAGCACCAGTCTTGCCACACCCAAATTCCGGTTTGGCTGGGTGTTAGTGTAACTTCTGATCAGACAGTACTCTCGGAGGGGTATGGTGGATAGCTAAATTTGTTCGGAGGGATGTACGAGTGGCAGATCGGAATGGCTACACACAAGACACAAGGATTTGCCTAGGTTCGGGTCCTCTCTGATCTCTAGCCGACACAAGCAATACAACTCTCAGTAGACGACACAAGGATCTCACCAATGGCTCAAAAACCTTGCACGGTACATACCCAAGTATTAGTCAACACTCGAGACAACATAAAACAGCTCCTACATACACAACATAAAAAGAGCCAGTAACTATAATATAAAATAACCAATACCTTGAGGCAAAGAGACATTTTCCCAATAGCCCCTACTCATGATTGTGGCATGAGTTAACTTTCCTTTCTTTGTTCTTGTGTGCTTGCATTCTTCCCAAGCATCACTACAAACCATTGCTCTTAATTCCTTCTTAGCAACCGAACTTTGCAAAGTAACAAATGCTGAAGCAAATCTTGTCACTCCTGGTCTCACAATGTCTCTCTCTTTTGTATAAGACCTTGTCAAGGACAATGTTTTATGATGTGCATAAAAGAAAATAACCAGCTCCTTTGATTTAGTGATTCTAACACCAAAATGTTTCAGACAATGTTGGACAAGCTTCTCTTCAATCGGCGCTACCCCAACTCTATCTCGTATATCATCATTCCGGACTCGGTCCTTCCTTGTGTGGCCACACATCCATCTCAACATGCGCATCTCCGCCACACCTAACTATTGAAAATGTCACCTTTTAGTCAGCCAACACTCAGCGCCATACAACATTGCGGGTCGAACCGCCGTCCTATGGAACTTGCCTTTCAACTTTTGTGGCACTCTCTTGTCACAGAGAATGCCAAAAGCTTGGTGCCACTTCATCCATCCGGCTTTGATTTGATGATTCACATCTTCATCGATATCCCCATCCTTTTGCAGCATAGACCCCAAATATCTAAAGGTGTACTTCTGAGGCACCACCTGCCCATCAAGGCTGACCTCTTCCTCCTCGTGGAAGCAATTCAACATTGAATTGAAATTTTCTAGCACTGCCCATACACAAACATATGGACAAATGGAAGTGGTGAACAAGTTTTTAGGTAATCTGATCCGTTGCATTTGTGGAGAAAGAAAGGGACAATGGGATTTGGCTTTATCTCCTGCAGAGTTCTCCTACAATAACTCCAAGCATAGGTCCACAGGAAGGAGTCTTTTTTCCATTGTCTACACTAAATTTCCAACATATGTGGTGGACCTGGTGAAGCTACCATCAAGGGGAAACTCAAAATCAGCATTGTCCTTTGCTGATAATTACACTGAGTTATTTGAAGAGATTCGTGGTGTTTTGAAAGCACAAAATCAGAAATATAAACAACTTGCTGATTGCAAAAGGAGGCCAAAATCATTCCAAGTTGGTGATAGGGTGATGGTCTACCTCTGAAAAGAGAGGCTGCCTTTAGGTGTTAAAGGGAAGCTTAGGCTGCGAAGGTATGGGTCCTTCTCTATCATGAGGAAGATAAATGATAATGCCTATGTGATGGATCTTCCAAGCGACATGGGCATATCCAACACTTTCAGTGTTGCGGACTTGACTCTCTACCATCCAGAAGAAGTGCTCTATGAAGATAACTCGAGGGCGAGTTCCAAACAACCCGGGGAGAATGATGAGGAACAATAGATGAGAAAAATAGAAAAAGGAAACCACATGCTAGATCTGTTTGGCTACTTCTAGATAC
Organism: Triticum aestivum; assembly: GCF_018294505.1. Classification (NCBI taxonomy): domain Eukaryota; kingdom Viridiplantae; phylum Streptophyta; class Magnoliopsida; order Poales; family Poaceae; genus Triticum; species Triticum aestivum. The sequence goes on from NC_057801.1 coordinate 310,641,162, forward strand.
TTCCACTCTAGTGTAGTATTTCTTCTCTACCCTGCCTACTGTTTTCTAGAGTCCTCTAGTTGTGAGTAGCTATGAGTATAATGGTGAATCTTAAGTAATGTTTTCCGGAGTGTTCTAGCCATAAGTAGAAGTATGTGAAGGCTACCCAAAGCCCTATAAATAGAGGTCATCACCTCTAGTTTGTACCCAGAATGTACCCCCACTATCTATAATAGATCTTGGTTTTCTTATCTAAGATCTTGGAGTAGATCTTGTGCTCTAGGAGTTCTGGATTGAACTCCTGCTGCCATATTGGCCTACATTCGCCTCTAGAACGATATCTAGCGCAACACGTTGAAGTAGTTCCTTCAACTTTAGTGCTGTACACTTTGTAGCAGCAAGGTGGAGTTGCTCCTCCACAACCTTGTGCTGCTTCACCACCATGCAACTTTTTACTTGACGTTTCACTTGACCAACATGTTGCTTCAATCTGCTTATCCTAATACCAATCTCCTTTCCACACAACCTGCATTTCACCCTCTGTAGATCATCAGGACCATATAAGACTCCAAACTTCCGCCCCATGTCATCTGAATTTTTCTTTTAAATGTTGGAGCACTTGCTGCAGTTGAAGCAACCATAGATTGCTACAAAAATGAATGTTGCATACATATCAGTACACATACCAATCTACAAGCATGTAAAATAAGAATGCATCTATATGTTGTTCTACATACATATCAGTACACATGCCAATCTACAGATCTACATGCAAATAAATATATGACTTGCACATCTATATAGATTATAGAATAGCAACAGCAGCATCAAGCCAGCAACATAGAGCATAAATTGCTCAAGCTCATTTATATATGACCTGACAATATTGCCTGTACATGCAAGCACATGCAAGCAGAGCAGTGAGGAATAGCAACAACTCAATTTCAGCAGCAAACTAGCAACACCTCACAGTGGTGGGAGGCTGCAAAGCATGGATATGGCAGAAACTGCTGAATTGCCGTCCTAGTATGGGGGGATACGGGGACACGCGCGGATACGTCGGGATACACGTATCCCGCAGTATCCCATCTTTTCTGAATTAAAAAAAGGGGGAAAGAAATCGGGATACGGCAGATACGGTGTGGACACGGTGGGGACTCGGGAGCCAGTGTCACGCCCAATATGCGATACTATCCTAAAGAGACTCGAAGGTCCCACCAAGGATAGAACTGCATATTGAAACGCTTTTGCAAGGTGGATATCAATACATCAACATTACATAATAGATGGGGATACATGCAAGAGGCATACAAAACCACACGAATACAACATCATCTTACATAAGAGCACCATCCGACTACGGATGAAACACAAACAAAAACTCAAACGACATCCACCCTGCTAGCCTAGGCTGCTGACCTGGAACCTATCCCCTGATCGAAGGAGAAGCAGAAGAAGAACTCCAAAACAAGCAAACATCGCTCTCGCGTCATGATCATCGCATAACCTGTACCTGCAACTGTTGTTGTAGTAATCTGTGAGCCACGAGGACTCATCAATCCCATTAGGTATCAAGACTAGCAAAGCTTAAAGGGAAAGGAAGGGGTAAAGTGGTGAGGTTGCAGCAGCGTCTAAGCATATATGGTGGCTAACATACGCAAATAAGAGCGAGAAGAGAGCAAATGGAACGGTCGTGAAGCTAGCAATGATCAAGAAGTGATCCTGAACTCCTACTTACGTCAATCATAACCCAAAACCGTGTTCACTTTCCGGACTCCGCCGAAAAGAGACCATCACGGCTACACACGCGGTTGATGCGTTTTAATTCATATCTGGTGTCAAGTTATCTACAACCGGACATTAACAAATTTCCATCTGCCCATAACCGCGGGCACGGCTTTCGAAAGTTTATACCCTGCAGGGGTGTCCCAACTTAGCCCATGATAAGCTCTCGCGATCAACGAAGGATATACCTTCTCCCAGGAAGACCCGATCAGACTCGGAATCCCGGTTTACAAGACATTTCGACAATGGTAAAACAAGACCAGCAAAGCCGCCCGATGTGCCGACAAATCCCGATAGGAGCTGCACATATCTCGTTCTCAGGGCACAACGGATAGGTCAGCCTACGAGTAAAACCAGCCCTCGAGTTGCCCCGTGGTGGCCCCGCAGTCTGCCCGTTTTGGACCAACACTCGAAGGAGCCCTGGCCCGGGGGGGGGGGGGGTAAAATAAAGATGACCCTCGAGTCTGCAGAACCCAAGGGAAAAAGGCTTAGGTGGCAAATGTTAAAACCAAGGTTGGGCCTTGCTAGAGGAGTTTTATTCAAAGCGAACTGTCAAGGGGGTCCCATAAATCACCCAACCGCGTAAGGAACGCAAAATCAAGGAACATAACACCGGTATGACGGAAACTAGGGCGGCAAGAGTGGAACAAAACACCAGGCATAAAGCCGAGTCTTCCACCCTTTACCAAGTATATAGATGTATTAATAATATAAGAGATATTGTGATATCCCAACATAATCCTGTCCACCATGGAGCAATCTTCAACTTCACCTGCAATTAACAACGCTATAAGAGGGCTGAGCAAAGCGGTAACATAGCCAAGCAATGGTTTGCTAGGAAGGGTGAAAAGGTTAGAGGCTGACATGGCAATTTGGGAGGCTTGAAGAGCAAATAATAGGTAGCGCAGCAAAGCGGTAGAACGAAGCAACTAGCATAGCAATGATAGTAGTGAGATCCAGGGTAGCGGTCATCTTGCCTAAAATCCCGCAAGGAAGAAGAACGAGTCCATGAAGAAGACGAATGGGAGTAGTCGAACGAATCCTCACAATCGCAACATTACCGGAACTAAGAAGCAACACCGGAAAGAAACAAACAACATGGTAAATGCACAAGCATAAACATGGCATGATGCACAAACAAGTATGATGCATGTTCGGTTTAATGAGGCATGGCATGGCAAAGTGCAACAAACAATACTACAAGTTAAGTGGAGCTCAATATGCAACGAGTTGCATATTGACGAAACTCCACATTCAAGTTATTTAGTTCGCTCCCGTTTAGGTACACAACAATATTAAATGTTGTTAAACATGGCAAGAGGTGAAACATAAAGAAACTACCTATCTAGGCAAGTTTAAATGAGGCCGAAAGTTACAAACAACAATTCTGGAAAATCCTCATGTCATTTAGCAATTTAATGCAAGCACAATTTTAAGCGTTTAAATGTTGTTATCAAGATGCGGATGACATAAACAAGTTATATGCAATTTTATAAAATGTTGACATGAGCATGTTATGAAGCATTTGGTCACCATGCCGGAACGAAAGGGGTGCCACGGCAACGACAACGGAAATGGTGCCACGGCAACATTTCGATGATCCGACAACTCGTCGAGATGTCGGTGCAAAAGAAAGTGTGGACGTATGGAACATGCAAAAGGTGGGGTGATCCCGGATACCGGGTACCCACGTGTCGGTGGCATGGCAAAGGAGGGGCATCGCAAGCGGCAATTCGATCACGGTGCAAACACGAGCATCTCATACAACACATGCATTCGGTCCACGGGTGATCGTCTCGGGATTATACCTTTGAAGCGTGCATTTTCGGGGCGGTTCGAGTTTGTCGAGGGAAGTAGTGGTAGTCGCTGGTCGTAGTGGAAGTAGTGGTTCACGAGTCGAAGAGGAAGTAGTCGTTCATGTCCCGTAGGTGTTCGGGGTCCACGGGGTCTTCGAGGGTCGACGGTAGTCGTACACGGCAACCATAGTTGAACTTGTAGGGCCGACGATGTCGTGGTACTTGGTGCAATGCACGGGATGGTAGTCCAACAATTGTCGGAGAGGGACTTGACGCATCAAAAGTCTTCGGTGCCACGGTACTTGCCGGGTTATCATGTAGACGTACTTTCGAAGAGGAACTTGGCGCATCCAAAATGAGCCAGGCAAAAGCCCTCGTATAGCGGTGCTGGAACTTGACGAAATCCACGAACGGGTCTTGGCGTATCCTGAGCTTGGATAGGTCTCCGAAAAAGAACTTGGCGTCCACGCGGACATGGAGCAGCAGTCTTGGCGTCGAGCAGGGGTCGACGGCCAGCAAGGGATGAAGTGGACGCTGCTGTTGCATGCCAGGAGGCGAAGCAAGGCGATGACAAGCTCGAGGCGGCGCTGGGAGGACGGCGACGAGGCGGACCAGGCTGGCGGAGCAGGAGGATTGCCGGGGTGCGCGGGGCAGCGACGGTCGCCGGAGGAGGGGAAGCGGGGTCGCGACGAGCATGACTCGGGGAGGCGCGAAGGCAGGGGCGCGGACGAAGCAGTTGCGGGCAACGGCGGGCATGGGAGGCGCCCTTGTGTGCGCCCGTGGCGTCGAGCACGGGAGGAGAGGCAAGGCCGCGATGAAGCAGCGGACGGGGTCCTGCGACGTGCGGCTCTGGCCGCTCGATGCAGGGGCGCAACAGGGGCCGATGCAGGTCGTGATGACGACATCGGCGCGGGACATGGCGTGCGGCAGCGGCGGGACATGGCAGCGGGGCGGCGGGATCGGACGAAGAAGCACGAGCAGGAGGGGATCGGGATGAGGGCACAGCGCGTGGGTGTGGCGGCGCAGGAGGAGAACGAAGGGGAGAGATGGGGATCGAGCGCGGTCGGGCTAGGGTTAGTAGATAGGGGTGCGGTTGGGCTTAGGCGCAGACGAGCCGGTCTGGCTGCGTGGGTGGCTGGGCCGAGCTGCGGTAGCCGGGAGGCCCCGTTGGGCTGGCTCTCCTCTCTCTCCCTCTAATTTTCTTTAACAGAAAAGATTAGAGAGAAGGAAAGGAAGAGGGGTTAGGGAAAGGAATTTGAGCACGAAGACAATTTTCCTGGGCTCATAAAAATAAGCTTGACCCAAGAAAATATAAGTTGGCACGGATGCAAGATTTAAATTCAAACTCATTTGAATTAATTCAAATGGTTTGAACTAGGACAAGGTTTAGGAGTGGCCAAAATGTTGAGATTTTTGGTGGAGCTCCGGAAAGCGATGAAAGAATTTATGGACAAAGTTTGAGGTCAAGAAGTGATATAACAAAGGCATGGAATATTTTGCAAGTGTGTTATGGTGAATTCCAAATTAGTGGAATATTTATTAGCTCCCTAAATAATATTGGGAGGATATGTTATGAAGAGAAATCACCATGTGAACTCCCTCGATTTAAATAGATCAAAGATCTATGCAATTTATTTAGGTGAGTTTTTAAAAAGGGGTTGCATGATGACATGATGCAAAGCAAATGATGCAATGATGAATGCAACAAGCAAAACAAACACACGGCGAAACTCGGAATAGCTGGAAGTCTTCTGGAGCGTCGGTCTCGGGGCGTTACAGCCAGCCTCGCCGCCGCAGCCTAGGCTCGAGGCTGCAGCCGCCTGGACTCGCTTCTCTGGTCGCCGGCTCGCCGCCGCCGTTTCCCCCAAGCCCAGCTCTTCCCCCGACGAAGAACGTCCAACCAGCAGAGAGGAAGATGGCAAGGCGTTCGAGGACAAGGAAGAAGGACCGGGCGGGGAGAAAGATGGGGACTGCAGCCAGCAGCGAGGAAGAAGATATAAGTGGTGGGGCAATCTTTTCTTCTGCTCTCTGCAGCTGCTCTCAGGCGGCTGGAGGAAACGAGAAGAAAACGGCTAGAGGAGCTGACTAGTCTAAGGTTTCAGGAACTGGACCTTATATGGGCTCTGAGTGGAGAGCTACATGGGCCTGAGTGGAGGGTTCGTATGGGACTATGGGCTGCCCCAAAGTCTTTTATCAATAGAGATGAGGCAACATATATCCAGTAATTCCTTTACGAAAAACATATATCCAGTACAAAATCTCTGATCTAAAAATTATCATTAAATCTTTATTACATGCTGTTATTTTTTTCTACATATTGATATACCCTGCCGTATCCCCGAATGGCTGTTTTTGAAAAATGCTGTATCCCGTGTCCCCGTATGCGTATCCCCGTCTTTCCGTCCCCGTGCCCGTGCTTTTTAGGTGTGAGGAGCAGCAACATACCTTGCTGCTGGACGCCATGGACAGTGCAACGGTGGAGGTGAAGGCCGACCTTCAGTGCTGCAGTACTGCAGCAGAGACAGCAGCGTCCGAGGTGAGGGGAGGCAGTGGAGACAGTGCAGTGCTGCCGGCTAGTTGGGTTGGGGAGGTGAGCTCGAGCTGCTGAAGGTCGGGGCGCTCGTTTGGGGTGGGGAGGAGGTGGTGGTGGTGGTGGTGGTGGTGGTGTGTGTGTGTGTGTGGGGGGGGGGGTGTCGAGGAGCTGGCCAGCGACTGCTTGATTTGTGAGCGGGAGAGGGGAGCAGGATGAGCTGGAGCCGCAATTTCCCTAGCCCTAAGACGTGGGGCGACTGCAGATATGCACAGCAGCCCAATTAATCGCTGCTCCCTGGATTACTCGGTCTGACGGCCTGATTATTTGGCTGGGCGATAAATGCGGGGAATAGGGTGTTATGTTGAACATTGATTTTGGTAGTCAATTCTATGGTCAAATTTTGACCCCAATACGAGGGGGCTTATAAACCCAGACCGAGGAAGTAGTTGATAAAGCTGCTATATGATCTGTTATCTTCGGAATAATTTTCCTTGTGCTGGTAGCTTAAAACACTAAGTTCTTTACTAGAATGTCACCGTGGCTATCCACTAGTTAGATGAATGCGTGTGCATCTAACTAGCAGGTGGTGGTAGCACTACAATAATTTATGTTGACAGCTACTAACACAACAACTAAGAAATTTTCAGCAGGATGACAAATCATTAACACTTTTGGGAATTTTTAAACATGTACCAGTAAGATCTAACTAAGAATTGAAGACCATGGATAGGAATAACACTAGCTCTAGTTCTCACTGCAAGAAAGTAATGGGCGGATGAACAAAAAAGATCTCACATAGCACAATCGCAGCATCTGAAAGATGGGGAGACACGCCGCAGTGATGTTGTTACGGAGAATAATATCTCCCCACCTTCATCGTAGGATACGTCTGTTCCTGTCCAGCATCTGTGGCTAGTCGAGTGATGCACTTGATACTCTGGTTTAAGTAACACCACTGCGAGTATCACATAGAAAAAATAAGAACACTGACATACCACTCTGTCGGAGGCTGCGCAGACTGTTGTACCCTACACGCTGTAACAGCACCACCATAGGTATGCATCACCTGTCATAACTCTGCAGAGATCAGCCTAGGCACTGTGCTCTTATCTTGAGATGATAGAAGATATCGATTAGAATGGGATTGGTGAGGGAGATTAGTGCTCTCACTTATCCTCAAGGGGTCCCACAACTGAAAACTGATTAGTGCATTTTATTCTTGCTCTTCGTTACAGGCAGTGCACTGACAGGTGTGCCTGCCGGAGAAGAAATAAGCTTTGACTGGCTGATGCAAGACACCAGTAAAGATGATTTTTACCATGAAGCAAATATTTTCATGGAGTTTTGTTCTTGCGAAGAAAATGTTTTCATGGAATTGATATCTACAGCTGGAAACACCTTTTCTATTTTATGTATTCTTTAGTAGTAATTCCCAAGTTTATTTATATCCTTATGTATCATACTGTACTGTGAGTGTGTGACTTCAGTTGTTAGTCATGCTTCCTACAAGTTACTTAACATACTTGGTTACAGGTGATGCAAATAACGTTCAAGTTGGATCTGGGACCAATATACAGGACAATTCTGTTGTGCATGTGGCAAAATCTAATCTAAGTGGAAAAGTCTTTCCAACTATCATTGGAGACAATGTCACAGTAGGTAAAAATAGATTTACCTTCTGGTTCTTGTTTTCACCACTGATTTATTCCACAGCCTCACGATGTTCAATTGTTCATTATCTGCTTAGACCAAAGTCTAGGATAGTAAAATTGTTATTGATCTTTTTCGGGGTACTACTTTTCATCAGCATCCACAAATATTTTGTTATTGGAGCCCTAATTCTATGGTTAAAGTAAACTGGAAACAAACATACCAGACAGATATCACTCCACTACCTTGTTTGTATTCCAGCACAATAGTATAGATAATTTTGAAGACAAGTTTGAGCAACTGAGCAACAACAACAACAACAACAACAAAGCCTTTAATCCCAAACAAGTTGGGGTAGGCTAGAGGTGAAACCCATAAGATCTCGTGACCAATTCATGGTTCGGGCACATGGATAGCAAGCTTCCACGCACCCCTGCCCATAGCTAGTTCTTTGGTGATACTCCAATCCTTCACATCTCTCTTTACGGACTCCTCCCATGTCAAATTCGGTCTACCCCGACCTCTCTTGACATTCTCCGCACGCTTGAGCCGTCCGCTATGCATTGGAGCTTCTGGGGCCTGCGCTGAATATGGCCAAACCATCTCAGACGATGTTGAACAAGCTTCTCTTCAATTGGTGCTACCCCAACCCTATCTCGTATATCATCATTCCGGACTCGATCCTTCCTCGTGTGGCCACACATCCATCTCAACATACGCATCTCCGCCACACCTAATTGCTGAACATGTCGCCTTTTAGTTGGCCGACACTCCGTGCCATACAACATTGCGGGTCGAACCGCCGTCCTGTAGAACTTGCCTTTTAGCTTTTGTGGCACTCGTTTGTCACAGAGAATGCCAGAAGCTTGGCGCCACTTCATCCATCTGACTTTGATTCGATGGTTCACATCTTCATCAATACCCCCATCCTTCTGCAGCATTGACCCCAAATATCGAAAGGTGTCCTTCTGAGGCACCACATGCCCATCAAGGGTAACCTCCTCCTCCTCGCGCCTAGTAGTATTGAAACCGCACATCATGTACTCGGTTTTAGTTCTACTAAGCCTAAACCCTTTCGATTCCAAGGTTTGTCTCCATAACTCTAACTTCCTATTTACCCCTGTTCGACTATCGTCAACTAGCACCACATCATCCGAAGAGCATACACCATGGGATATCTCGTTGTATATCTCTTGTGATCTCATCCATCACCAAGGCAAAAAGATAAGGGCTCAAAGCTGACCCCTGATGCAGTCCTACCTTAATCGGGAAGTCATCAGTGTCGACATCATTTGTTCGAACACATGTCACAACATTAACGTACATGTCCTTGATGAGGGTAATGTACTTTGATGGGACTTTGTGTTTCTCCAAGGCCCACCACATGACATTCCGTGGTATCTTATCATAGGCCTTCTCTAAGTCAATGAACACCATATGCAAGTCCTTCTTTTGCTCCCTGTATCTCTCCATAAGTTGTCGTACCAAGAAAATGGCTTCCATGGTCGACCTCCCAGGCATGAAACCAAACTGATTTTTGGTCACGCTTGTCATTCTTCTTAAGTGGTGCTCAATGACTCTCCCATAGCTTCATTGCATGGCTCATCAACTTAATTCCAAGGTAATTAGTACAACTCCGAACACCCCTCTTGTTCTTGAAGATTGGTACTAATAACTCCGTCTCCATTCTTCTGGCATCTTGTTTGCCCGAAAAATGAGGTTGAAAAGCTTGGTTAACCATACTAGCGCTATGTCCCCAAGGCCTTTCCACACCTCAATGGGGATACAATCAGCGCCCATCGCCTTGCCTGCTTTCATCCTTTTTAAAGCCTCCTTGACCTCAGACTCCTGGATTCGCCGCACAAAACGCATGCTGGTCTCATCAAAGGAGTCGTCTAGTTCAATGGTAGAACTCTCATTCTCCTCATTAAACAACTTGTCGAAGTACTCCTGCCATCTATGCTTAATCTCCTTGTCCTTCACCAGGAGTTGGTCTGCTCTGTCATTGATGCATTTGACTTGGCCAACATCCCTCGCCTTCCTCTCTCGGATCTTGGCCATCTTATAGATGTCCCTTTCGCCTTCCTTCGTGCCTAACCGGCGGTAGAGGTCCTCATACGCCTGACCCCTTGCTTCATCGACAGCTCGCTTTGTGGCCTTCGCCATCTTGTACTATGTTGTCTGCACTCCTATCCAGGTACAGGCGTCTGAAACAATCTTTCTTCTCCTTAATCACCTTCTGGACATCATCATTCCACCACCAAGTATCCTTAGCTTCGCTTCTCCTTCCCCTGGACACTCCAAACTCCTCCGAGGCCACCTTACGGATGCAAGTCGCCATCTTCATCCATACATTGTTTGCATCCCCTCCTTCCTCCCAATGGCCCTCCTTAATGACCCTTTCCTTGAACACCCGAGCTACCTCCCCCTTGAGCTTCCACCACTTTGTTCTAGCGACTTTCACACGCTTATCCCGTTGGACACGAATCCGAAAGCGGAAGTCAACAACCACTACTAAAAGTCACCAGATGTGATTCTCTCTTTTTGAAGAGGGTGTTAGCTACGATCATGTCGGAGGCTAGAGCAAAGCTTAAGACATCTTCTCCTTCTTGATTCCTGATGCCATAGCCAAAGCCCCATATACCCCTTCATGAGCTTTTGTGTAAAACCTTGGTAGAGTTAGCATGGCATACGTTTGTCAGAGGATATGCACCGTCAATAAACATTTGTATTGGAAATTTAAACTCTGATATTGGTAATGATACCCATTGCGTCTCATCCTGTTCACTATCTGAAATGCCAAAACCAATCTGACACCAACCTGTTTATCTGCTATCTAGGACCTTCATTCTCGTGTAAAATATTCACTGATATTCGGATAACATATACATTCCAAACTTTGTTTCGCAGGGCATAGTGCTGTATTACAAGGATGCACTGTTGAGGATGAAGCTTTTGTTGGTATGGGGGCTACCCTGTTAGATGGTGTTGTTGTGGAAAAGCATGGGATGGTCGCTGCTGGAGCCCTTGTAAGACAGAACACGAGGATCCCTTGTGGAGAGGTTGTGCTTTACTTGACCACTATTGTTTGGATTCTTATTTAGGTCATGTCAGGCACGTTTGCTTATCTGGTTTTAATTAACTAACGGTTATTTATGATAAGGTATGTCTGAATCTGGATTAGCATGTGTTAAGAGAAGACCCCATTTTCTTAGATACAAAAAACCCTTTTGACACTACTAGATATTGTGACATGCTTCATGATGCTTTTTTTGGGGGGTAATTGCATTTTGCAGTGACTTTGATGCCATGCATTTATGCGCATTTATGCATGTATGAAACAAAAAAAAATGCTTCATAACTCTTGTTTGATAATCTTATCTCAGCAAGTGCTCTGTTGTTGACCATCTCTGTTCAATTTAGGTATGGGGTGGAAACCCTGCAAAATTTCTGAGGAAGCTCACAGACGAGGAGATCGCTTTTATTGCGGAATCAGCTGCCAACTATTCCAACTTAGCCAAGGCACATGCTGTTGAGAATGCTAAACCCTTGGAAAAGATTGATTTTGAGAAAGTGCTGCGCAAGAAATTTGCTCACCAGGACAATGAACACGATTCCATGCTTAGTGTCACTCGAGAGGTCCCTCCAGAGCTGGCGCCCCCCAGTCCTACTCCTGCCCAATAAGCTTTTCTTATCACCACCTTCAGTTTGGATTCTTATATCTCTATCTGTCCAGTGAGTTTGGCAGTTTACTTTTACTTAAGTAATTTTGGGTCGAGCAATGTTCTAAAGCTGACCATGTACTTCAATTTCTGTATTCCATATGTTCAAGATCCATGGAACAAATAGATCCATTTCGCACAAATTTACCAGTAGCATGCGCTGCGTGCATAGTTTACTCTGGCTGAAATTGCGAGATGCACTGGAGGCAGCACATGAACTGTTGGCCTGTAGTTAAATGCTTAATTGAATAAATATTTTGATAACAAAAAGTACTGAAGGACAAATTTTATTGATGAATTGGTTGGTGTTGGATTTATGCTTGTCTGTGCTGAAGTTTTTCTGAAAAGGCATCCATCACGTTCGGTTTATGTACTACTGTACTCTCTTCGATCCATATCAGTTGTCATTGATTTAGTGTAACTTTAGTACAAAGTTGGACTAAAGCAGCCACAATTAATATGGATTGGAGGTAGTATAAGTATTTCTGAAACAACTGAATCTTCTGTTTCTCTTAGTTCTAGTACGGTAGCGTTCCCTGGTAACGGCCATGATGCATTGGAATAAGGTCTTTTTAGCCTCCTTATCTTGACAACGTTGGATCCCAACGCCGGCGACCGGTCTGTTGCCTCGTTTTGGATTTCAACAGTTGGTGTGTCGGTGCAGCGGCTTTGGCACCTTTTCTTGATTTGTTCGGTGACATGGTCCCTTATTTTCAACCCTCTTGACTGGAGAGGAATATTTTTTTTGTGCGGGGGACTGGTGGGGAAGAATTAGCCATGCCTGTGGTGCACTTTGCACCCTATTGATGCATTATGTTGAAGCTATCTACGTGGCAAGAGGAAGATCTATGTGTTAATTATGGGAGGCCAATAACTGCCAGACATGCGGACTACAGGTCAGTCACGCCGCATGATCCGTCTGGTGTTTCACCAAGCCAGTTCGCACGCCCGCCGTTCGGGCAAACACTTCAACACCCGCACGTCCGATGACCACTTGGCGGCCCACACGTTTGGGCGTAAAACCCCGCTAGCCCGCACGACCAATGAACACTTGCCCCGCCCCATGAACTAGTTGGGTCCCCCGCGAGAGAGTCGCCACCCCAAAAAACCTCCCCCAACCCCTCTTCCAATGCCCACCTCTCGATCAACTCCCCCCCCCCCCCATCCTCTGGTTTCTCAAGTTGCCATGGCAACCGCGGCAAACCCTAGCGTGATCTAGAGGAAAAACAACGGGAACAAATTCCTCAAGGTGAGTAATCGCATGAATCCGGCCCTTCTCCTCTCCCCTCACCTTTCAAATTTTCCAACAAAGTTTGACCCAAATGTGTGATTCAAAATTGCCGTGCGTGCCACCAACGAATCCTTGATTGAAATTGGATCTGTTAAATTACCATGCCTACTATCCTAAATTTGAGCTGCATCTTTGGAACCTTGGAGTTGCCGTCAATTTGATCTACTTGAAAGTCAGATCCAATTCAGTGAAAAACAAGGGGGTGGGGGACAAGCGAAAAGCAGAGTTTTTTCAGCAGGGGATTGTGAAAAATTTGCTGTAAGTTGCCACCCGATTTTATAAGTTGTTGCCGCCAAATGCACCTACACTAGTACTTGCGATGTAACAACAATGATAGTTGCCGCCCGTACTTCATGTAATTTGCCATGGCAATCTAACATTTCTGGCCACCCCCAAAACTATGTGGTTCACAAAGTTAATGTATGTTTGCAGAAAGGTTGCATTGAGAAACAGAGACACAACTTTCAACATTTTAGTTGCCATGCTACGCTACGGATGCATGCCATTCTTAGATGGAAATGAAAAATTGCCATGTCTATTTTAGTTAAATTAACAAAGAGAAATGCGCACTCATGCATACCGTGATCGTTTCATTCTATAGGGGTAGAAGAACCGAGGGAGAAACAAAAGCAAAAAAAGTCGAATGGATCCTTGAGACGGGTCTACTCCTTGTTTTTTCAGACCGTCACACGCACCCCCGTGGGATGCGCTAGAATACAATGAACTCATTTCAGCAGGGCCATTGCTACCACTACTACAACAATATGTAGACATCGGTACGATCCACTGAGGAAAAAGGCAGATTTGCCATGTTTGTAGAAATAATGTGGCTTATGATACAACCACACCTTCTGGAGACCCGTGGCAAGCTGCACCACAAGGAACTACCAATACTGCAGAATCAAGACACCAACTACAAGTATCACATACGGATAATCAAGATATTGTGTACCAAAAAGTCATGCAAAAAAGTAACGTGACCATAACAAGTAGACCAAAAAAAATATCTGAACTCATAAAAACGATAAGAGCAACATGGATGATGAACTGTCAAACTTACAAATTTTGTAAAATGTAGGAACGACATGTAGAACATGGCACCAGCTCACAATGGGAGTCCTGCCATCAACATCTTCGCAGGTGAGACATGAAAAGTTGCTGGCATGCAAAATATGTCAAAAAATATTCACAAAGTATTTGCTGCGTGACTGATCACTTACCAACTAAAGTTGCCATAACTTATCAACTGCATTTGCCAATCACCAAATTCATTTTCCATGTCTGATCAACTGCATTTGCCATGTATGGTAAACTGCAATTGCCATCACCTATCAACTGCTTTTACAATGTCTGTTCAACTACAATTGCCACGTCTTATCAACTACATTTGCCATGTCTGTTCAAGCTGCATTTGCCATGAATTATCAACTGCATTTGCCGTGCCTTAAAAACTATAGTTGACATCAAACTGCATTTGCCATCACGTATCAAATTCATTTGCCATGTCTGATCATCTGCATTTGCCATGTCTGGAAAACTGCATTGGCCATCTGATCAACTGCATTTTCCACCACTTATCAACTGTATTTACAAAAAATGCCCCTTCAACTGCAATTGCCCTTATCAACTGCATTTGCCATGTCTGTTTCAAACTGTATTTGCCATCAATTTTCAAATGCATTTGCCATGTCTTAACAACTATAGTTCACATGTATGATCAAATGCATTTGCCATAGGTGAACGATTGCAGTTGCCACGCATGATTAAATACACCAGACATGCATGGGAAATTGCAGTTGCCTTGAGGGATCAACTGCAGTTTCCATACTGTATCAGCTGCAGTTGCCATGGGGTTCATATAATGTTGCCACTCAAAGTAGCGACTACATTCAACAACATGCCAACTACGTCTACAACGGGTACCTCAGACCACCCAGGAGGGTCGCTCCACGAGAAGGCCAACCAGCCAAGCACGAACAATGCAGAGTCACTGTCAGGGCTTTGCCATCATTGCAGTAACGACAACCAACACGCCTACGTGCACCGGCACGAGCAATGTACAAACAGAAGAAACATCACCAATACAGAAGTGAATGAGGAAAATTATGACGAAATGCAGGAAGAGGAAGAAGAGGGACAGCCAGAATTCATGCCAACTCAACCACCGTACATTGGTCAGAGATTTAGTACATTTGATGATGCCAAGAAATACTATTAGAGTTATGCAAAATTCAATGGCTTCGCGGTAAACACGGAATACCATAGGAAACTGGAAACAACCGGGGAGTATAGCAGAGATGAGTCGAGATACTACAAGGCGATAAAGAATAAGAAATCCAAGGCTGATGGGCCAGTTGTACTAGATCGCAGAAGAGGCGTCGTTTTGAAGACGATATGCCCTACCAGAATGAGGCTCAACATGGAAGGAGCTTGGTGCATCGTCAAAGAGTTTGTCGACGATCACAATTATGAGATGATTAAGATGTTTGACCTGGTAAAATTTTTGAGCGTCGACCGAGGATTCAGCCCCCAGGAGAAGCAGTATATAAAATTGCTGCATGATTCCAATGTCAATACTGCAATAATGGTCCAGATACTGCCCGTCATCCACATCAAAGATGGAAAACTGAGTAGCTTGCCCTACCTACCAGCAGACGTCACATACCTGAAGGCAAAGTATCACAGAGAAAGCAAGTTAGCTGACGTAGAAGACAACATTGCCTACTTCAAAGAGAAAGAGAAGGAGGATCCCTATTTCTTCTACAGAATAAGACTCGACGATGAGGACCGTGTCAAAAAAATGTACTGAGTGGATGGTGCAGCGCGGAGAGCCTACAAACATTTTCGTGACTGCATTTCTTTCGACGCGACATATATAAAAATATGTACAAGATGCCATGTGCTCCATTCATAGGCATAAACAACCACAACCAGTCCTTGCATTTGGTTGTGGCCTTGTACGGAACAAAGATATTGATGGCTACATGTAGCTGTTCAAAACCTTCTTGGAGTGCATGGATGGACTTGCTCCAATGAACATAATAACGGACCAAGACTTTAGCATGGGTGGAGGCATCAAGGAGGTCTTTCCCCTTGCAGTGCATAGGCACTGCAGGTGGCATATTATAAGGTAAACATAAGAGACTATGAGACCGTTCTTTGCTGACTGTCAAGATCTACATACGGCATTCGAGTTGTGTGTGGACCACAACTTAACAGTGGAAGAGTTTGAATGGAGCTGGATGACCATGATTAAAAAATACCAAGTTCAAGACAACAAAACCCTTCAAAACCTGTGGGAGAAGGGAAAGTACTGGGTGCCAGCCTTCTTTATGTAGTGCTTCTACCCATTTCTACAAAGTATGCAACACAGTGAAGGTTTCAATGCCGTTTTGAAGTGTTATGTGAGCCCCATCAACTCATTGCTACAGTTTGCCAAGCAATACATAGCTTTGCAACAGAAAATACTGGTTGCGGAGCTGCAGCAAGAAGCGAACACAACACTTAAGCAACCTAATTTCCTGTCATACAAAGTGAACACAACACTTAAGAAAAATATACACCAACAAAATCTTTTTCATGTAACTGTATGCACGTACAGAAGTAGTTGACGTGTATTGCAGAATGCATTCACCATCAGACATTAAAAAAAGGGCTAGGAAAAAGCAAGAACCATGGTACATGCTATGTTTTGCAAAGTAACAGCCAAATAACAAATATGTTTGCCATGTGTAGTGGAATGTAGCTGCCATATAGATTGAACTATGTATGCATGCTGAAAATGAACTACATTTTCCAATTGGAGAACAAACCATAGTTACCATGTGTTTTGCACTTTGTTTGCCATCTTGAATGTACTATAGTTGCCATGTGGAATGTACTGTAATTGAAAATTTGCTACAGTTCCCATGTTGAAACAACCATAATTGCCATGTGTACTACACTTTGTTTGCCATGTTGAGTTTACTATAATTGCCAAGTTTGACCTACTATAATATGCCATGTACAACTGCTAGTTTGACATGTGCAAAACATTAAGATACCAGAATGGTTGCCATGTGGGTCACACTTCGGCTGCCATATAAAATGAACTACAATTGCCATGTGGAAGCAATCATATTTGCCATGTGTTTTACACTTTGTTTTCCGTGTTGAATTTAGTATGGTTGCCATTCGTGGCCTACTGTAAAAAAATAAAAAAATAATATAAAAAAGAAAGTAATGACCACAAAACATGCAGGTTCCAGGAAGAAATAAAACGGTCCTCCTCATATGCTATTTATCAGATTGACAAATGGACATAAAAGGTGTGTACTCTGAGGGACATGTCTGATTGAGAACCAGAGGATCCAGACAAAGGAAGAAACTACTATGTGAGGGACAACATAAAGGATGATGAGTACTATTGCAAATGCTACAAGTATGAATGGGACGGGATCGTGTGCTGCCACATACTCAGAGTAATGGATGTGCACGCGGTAAATCATTTTCACCGCCATTTCATACGACGACGATGGACTTGGGACGCTGACGAGGCGTTAGGGCCACACACATCGAATGCAGTCTTGGCCGTGCATGAGAACAGACCAGAGGCAACCATGGACTTCGTGAGGCACGCAGTCTTGACTAAGGACTATACTGAACTAATAGACTACGCATGCAAAAGCGATCAGATGGCCAGAGTAGCAGACAAACACAGAAAGGCCCTAAAAAGAGAGCTTGATGGGATCAAACAAAGGATGCCCAAGGAGGCCTTACACAGATTCTCACGTAGTTCTAGTGCGCCTACGTCCACGGGGCCATCCTCTGAAAACTCAGAAGTAGGGTCTAGAGCATCAAACACACAAACACAAGTCAGGAGCTCGCCACGCTCCGTCACCAAAGGGCATCCAAAGGAAGTGAGATAAAAGTCATTGTTAGTCTGTGCAGCTCGCATACAGAGATCTCCTCATAGCTCACCAATGGAGCATGATGTTGGGGCCAAATCCAAAACACATACATGTCACAAATTTATATATACCTCGTGTATAAGTAAGCAAACAACTAGCCATTCTGTAGCTCACATTAACTAGATGGAACATTGTGTGCCATGTTCCAAAAGAGTCTTAGGGATCATAATGAAGTGCAGAGGGAGTCACACAAACCTACTACAACAAACAAAACTATGCAATCATTAGCCTCGTATAAACTAGATTGTAAGCCTCATGCAGTAATAGTTGGTTAATAGACTTCAAAAGCTTTAGGCACACTTCGCCAGAGTAATGAAATGGTAAGTGTAGGATCGAAAGTATGTCTAGAGGGGGGGGGGGGGTGATTAGACTACTTGACCAAATAAAAATCTAGCATTTTCCCAATTTTAGTTCTTGGCAGATTTTAGCAACTTAGTACAAGTCAAGCAATCAACCTACACATGCAATTCTAAGAGTATAGCAGCGGAATGTAAAACAATTGCATATGAAGGTAAAGGGAGGAGTTTGAGGAGGCAAACGCAATGTTGACATGGAGATTTTTTATCCGTGGTTTTGATAGGTGGTGCTATCGTACGTCCACGTTGATGGAGACTTCAACCCACGAAGGGTAACGGTTGCGCGAGTCCACGGAGGGCTCCACCCACGAAGGGTCCACGAAGAAGCAACCTTGTCTATGCCACCATGGCCGTCGCCATGAAGGACTTGCCTCACTAGGGTAGATCTTCACGAAGTAGGTGATCTCCTTGCCCTTACAAACTCCTTGGTTCAACTCCACAATCTTGACGGAGGCTCCCAAGTGACACCTAGCCAATCTAGGAGACACCACTCTCCAAGAAGTAACACATTGTGTGTTGATGATGAACTCCTTGCTCTTGTGCTTCAAATGATAGTCTCCCCAACACTCAACTCTCTCTCACAGGATTTGGAGTTGGTGGAAAGAAGATTTGAGTGGAAAGCAACTTGGGGAAGGCTAGAGATCAAGATTTATGTGGTAGGAATGGAATATCTTGACCTCAACACAAGTGTCGGTGGTTCTCTCTCAGAAAATGTATGTTGGAAGTGTAGGCATGTTCTGATGGCTCTCTCCACGAATGAAGAGTGGGTGGAGGGGTATATATAGCCTCCACACAAAATCTAACCATTACACACAACTTACCAAACTCGGTGGGACCGAATCGTGAAACTCGGTCAGACCGATTTAGTTCATAATGTGAACATTAGGCATTTCGGTGGGACCGACATGTCAACTCGGTGGGACCAGTATCGTTAGGGTTAGGGCATAACGTAATCTCGGTGAGACCGATTACACAAACTCGGTGAGACCGATTTTGGTAATAGACACACAGAGAGTTGGTCAGGCAAACTCAGTGGGATCGATTCGCTCATCTCGGTTGGACCAAAACGTTACGAAAGGGAAACAGATAGTTTGCATTGCAATCTCGGTGGGACCGATCGCTCATCTCGGTTTGACCGAAACGTTACGAAGGGAAACAGAGAGATTACAATCCCATCTCGGTGAGACCGAGATCCCTATTAGTGAGACCGAAAGGACTAGGGTTTCTGGCAATGACCATGTCAACTGAACTCGGTGGCGCCGGATAGAAAGTTTCGGTAAGGACGAGTTTGACTTTTGGTTTGGGACATATGTGGATGTGAGAAAGTAGTTGAGGGTTTTTGGAGCATATCACTAAGCACTTTGAGCAAGAAACTCATTAAGCAACACCTCACCCCCTCTTGATAGTATTGGCTTTTCCTATAGACTCAATGTGACCTTGGATCACTGAAATGGAAAATGTAGAGTCTTGTGCTTTGAGCTTGAGCCAATCCTTTTGTCCTTAGCATTTTGAGGGGTCCATGTTTCTCATCCATGCCATGCCAATCATTGAGCTTTCCTGAAATATTTATCTTGAAATAACATTAGCTCAATGAGCTATATGTTGTTAGGAATTACCAAAACCACCCAGGGATAGTTGCACTTTCCATCTCCCCCTTTTTGGTAATTGATGACAACATATAGATTAAAACTTCGACAAATGATAATAAGATTGAAAAACATCGTCGCTTTGAGAAGTATGTGATAAGCAAGAGCTCCCCCTAAATTTGTGCACTATTTAAAATTTGCTTTGGACTGCAAATGCACAATGTGTTAGGATCATGGGTTACTCTTTCATGTCACATACATCTTGGTGGAGCGCTCAAAATGATAATAATTGAACACATGCACTCATCATCAAGCAAAGTGAATGATCATATAAGGATATAAGAGATAATATCATCCAACAAGCATTAAGGGTAATCTCATCCAACAAGCATATGATCAAACACATGATCATCCAAGTATCTCACAAAATACATAATGTATCAAGCAAGCACACAAACAATAAGTTCAACCAAAAACAAGAGAGATAAAAAGCAACACTCTCTCTCGAAGCCTATGATCTATACATTTTCTCCCCCTTTGGCAACAAGTTA
Source organism: Triticum aestivum (assembly GCF_018294505.1). Classification (NCBI taxonomy): domain Eukaryota; kingdom Viridiplantae; phylum Streptophyta; class Magnoliopsida; order Poales; family Poaceae; genus Triticum; species Triticum aestivum. Next base: position 310,661,360 of record NC_057801.1, read on the forward strand.
CCAAAAAGTTCAAAAGATGCATAGTGCTAAAGGACTCTCAGGCTTGGTCTTCATGAGGTGGCATAGAGATGACTCCCAGGATGAAAGCGTCTGTTGATGTAGCTGGAGCTGGTGGAGTGGATGCTGGAGCTGGTGGCACTGAAGCTGTGGCAGCTGGTGCAGATGTTGTAGCTCTAGTATCTGTGACTGGCACTGCAGCAGATCTCTATCCTCTGGGCACTCTAGCAAAAGCATTTGTAGTAGACTTTCCCTTCTTCTCCTCCACTTCCTCCTGAAGTTGCTCAACTGCAGTTTGGATCTCAGTTACCTCGACATCAAGAGCATAAAATTTCTGCTCCATGATCCTCTCCAAGCTCTCCTGGTTTTGAGTCAGGGTGGCCAATGATGACCCACAAGTGTAGGGGATCTATCGTAGTCCTTTCGATAAGTAAGAGTGTCGAACCCAATGAGGAGCAGAAGGAAATGATAAGCGATTTTCAGTAAGGTTTTCTCTGCAAGCACTGAAATTGTAGGGAATAGATAGTTTTGTGATAAGATAAATAGTAACGAGTAACAAGTAAATAAAGTAAATAAAGTGCATCAAGGTGGCCCAATCCTTTATGTAGCAAAGGATAAGCCTGGACAATTTCTAATAATGAGAAAGGAGCTCCCGAGGACACATGGGAATTATCGTCAAGCTAGTTTTCATCACGTTCATATGATTCGCGTTCGGTACTTTGATAATTTGATATGTGGGTGGACCGGTGCTTGGGTACTGCCCTTACTTGGACAAGCATCCCACTTATGATTAACCCCTATTGCAAGCGTCCGCAACTACAAAAGAAGTATTAAGGTAAACCTAACCACAACATTAAACATATGGATCCAAATCAGCCCCTAACGAAGCAACGCATAAACTAGGGTTTAAGCTTTTGTCACTCTAGCAACCCATCATCTACTTATTACTTCCCCATGCCTTCCTCTAGGCCTAAATAATGGTGAAGTGTCATGTAGTCGACTTTCACATAACACCACTATAGGAAAAGACAACATACATCTCATCAAAATATCGAACGAATACCAAATTCACATGACTACTAATAGCAAGACTTCACCCATGTCCTCAGGAACAAACGTAACTACTCACAAAGCATATTCATGCTCATAATCAGAGGAGTAATAATATACATAAAGGATCTGAACATATGATATTTCACCAAGTAAACCAATTAGCATCAACTACAAGGAGTAATCGACACTACTAGCAACCCACAGGTACCAATTTGTTGTTTTGATACAAGATTGGATACAAGAGATGAACTAGGGTTTTGAGAGGAGATGGTGCTGGTGAAGATGTTGATGGAGATTGACCCCCTCCCGATGAGAGGATCATTGGTGATGACGTTGGTGATGATTTCCCCCTCCCGGAGGGAAGTGTCCCCGGCAGAACAGCTTCGCCGGAGCCCTAGATTGATTCCGCTAAGGTTCCGCCTCGTGGCTGTGGAGTTTCATCCCGTAAGCTTGCCCATGATTTTTTTCAGGGTAAGAGCTCTCATATAGCAGAAGATGGACACCGGGGGCCCACCAGGGGGCCCAGGAGACAGCGGGGCGCGCCCAGTAGGGGGGGGGGGGGGCGCCCCCACCCTCCTGGACAGGGTGTGGGCCCCCTGATGTATTTCTTTTGCCCAATAATTCTTATTAATTCCAAAAACATGTTTCGTGGAGTTTCAGGATTTTTGGAGCAGTGCAGAATAGGATTCCAATGTTTGCTCCTTTTCCAGCCAGAATTCCAGCTGCCGGCATTCCCCCTCTTCATGGTAAACCTTGTAAAATAAGAGAGAATGGCCATAAGTATTGAGATATAATGTGTAATAATAGCCCATAATGCAATAAATATTGATATAAAAGCATGATGCAAAATAGACGTATCAACTCCCCCAAGCTTAGACCTCGCTTGTCCTCAAGCGGAAGCCGAAATCGAAAAATATGTTCACATGTTTAGAGATAGAGGTGTCGATAAAAATAAAATACGGACATGAGGGCATCATGATCATTCTTATAACAATAACATATATAGATTTTATCATATGATTTCTTATGCTCAAGTAACAAACAATTCACAATGTGAAGTATGGTTCAAAAACTTCATTGAGAACTAACAAACTATAATGTGAGTCATTGAAGCAATTTCAATTTATCATAACATCAGAAAGAGTCAACAATAGAGATTTTCAGCAAGTCCACATACTCAACTATCATGTAGTCTTCTATAATTGCTAACACTCATGCCATACTTGTGGTTATGGAGTTTCAACCGGACACTGAGAAAGATAGGGGCTTATTGTGTTGCCTCCCAACGTATTCACCTTTAGGTGATGTCAACAATAATAGCCCATGCTAACTTACATCCAATTGGATATATATATATATATATATATATATATATATATATATATATATATATCATGATCTTTCAAATACGAGGAGCTTGCCAAACGATAAAATGAAAAAGGGAAAGGTGTGGATCACCTTGACTCAAGCATAAAGTAAAAACATAAAGTAAAAGATAGGCCCTTCGCAGAGGGAAGCAGAGGTTGTCATGTGCGTTTAGGGTTGATGCACAAAATATTAATGCAAAAGAACGTCACTTTATATTGCCCCTTGTATGTGGACCTTTATTATGTAGTCCGTCGCTTTTATTACTTCCATAACAAGATCGATAAAGCTTATTTTCTCTGCACTAATAAGTCATACACATTTAGATAGCAATTTTTATTGCCTGCAACATGACAACTTACTTGAAGGATCTTACTCAATCCATAGGTAGGTATGGTGGACTCTCATGGCAAAACTGGGTTTAAGGATATTTGGAAGCACAAGTAGTATCTCTACTTGGTGCAAGGAATTTGGCTATCATGAGGGGGAAAGGCAAGCTCAACATGTTTGGAAGGTCAATGACAATATACTTTAACTGAGATGTGCAAAAACATAAACCATTATGTTGACTTCCTTGTCCAACGTCAACTCTTTTAGCATGTCATACTTAATGAGTGCTCCCAATTATAAAAGGTGTCCAAGATAATATATTTGTATGTGAACCCCTCTTTCCTTATCACTTCCTATTAATTGAAACGATGACCAAAACTATGTTTATCAACCCTCAACAACTTTTATGCCTCATACTTTCTATGTGTGAAGTCATCACTATCCATAAGATCAATATGAACTCTTTTATTCTGTCTACTTTCTCAAGATCATAGCAATATAGCAAAGCCCTTGACTCAACACTAATCTTATTATAGATAGTTCACGGACTCGATTACAAAAAGAGATCACAAAGCAAAACTCAAAACTACTTGATATCAAAACTTGAAACTACTAGATCAAGATACTACTAAAAGGATTGAACTAAATAAAATGGTAAAGATAGGAGTGTGATGGTGATACGATACCGGGGCACCTCCCCCAAGCTTGGTAGTTGCCAAGGGGAGTGCCCATACCCATGTAATTATGTTTCCTTCTTCACGGTTGGCGTCATGATAATCTTGGCGATGATGCCCCTCAGGATACGGTTCTCCTCCTCGAGATTATTGACTTGTTGTTTGAGGTCCATAATTTCTTTACGGAGCTTGCCCGTAACGGCCAAAGCTCCCTTTACCCAAGGATGCTGCATAGCTTCTAGAGAACAAGTGAAGCTCTTTTTCATATTTTCATAAGAAAGAAATCTAAAGTTGGAAGGGATGACCAAAGTTGGAATAGCCATGCTAGGTAGTTCCCCCATCATGAATTCTGCTTGGAGACGAGAGGTAACTTCTTGATCTTCCTCCATGGCATCTATCCTTTTCAAATCAGCCTCCATCTCATCCTCTGTTGATGGTCCAAAGTGATAGGAATCGCTATTTGCTCCTGGACCTGGTGTTGGGTGAGACACCCTACTCTCCCCGACTGACTCCTGAGAAGACATCTTGCTTTTACTCTGCAACAGGAACAACTCGAAATGAAAACAGAGGATATTTGCGTGATACGGTGGTCAAAACCTTTGGGAGTATATATAATGAATTTTTACCGACCAAAATACGTAACGTGCAAGAAAACGGAGTCCGAGAGGCACACGAGTTGTCCACGAGACAGGTGTCGTGGTTCTAAGCCTGACAGTAGAGTGGGGGGTAGGTATGGAGAGGCAAGGTCCTAGCTATGGAGAGGTTGTAAACACAAGGGATGTACGAGTTCAGGCCCTTCTCGGAAGAAGTAATATCCCTACGTCTCGGAGCCCGGAGGCGGTCGAGTGGATTATGTGTATATGAGTTACAAGGTGCCGAACCCCTCTACCTGTGGAGGGGGGTGGCTTATATAGAGTGCGCCAGGACCCCAGCCAGCCCACGTAGGAGAGGGTTTAAGGTGAGTTAAGTCCGGGGCGTTACTGGTAACGCCCCACATAAAGTGTCTTTACTATCATAAAGTCTACTTAATTACAGGCCGTTGCAGTGCAGAGTGCCTCTTGACCTTCGGGTGGTCGAGTGAGTCTTTGTGGTCGAGTCCTTCAAGTCAGTCGAGTGAGTCCCTCGTTGGTCGACTGGAAGGTGACCTCTTCTAAGGGTGTCTTTGGGCAGGGTACTTAGATCAGGTCTGTGACCCTACCCTAGGTACATGACCCCATCATTAGCCCCCAAATGGATTGAGGCTTCGAGTGAGGAAAGAGTTGATGTTGTTTCCGATTAACTTTTGCACACTGGTCGTGCGTTGTTCTGGACCAAAGAATCTCTTCGTTGATAGTGACCAACTTGTTTTCAGTCGACTCGATCCATTCTCTTCTTTCGTCGAATGATCTTTCGGGCTTTGACGATTTCCGAGCGACGGATCGCAGGGAATCCCGCGTCTGACAGACCGGTCTGCCGTTCGCGGATTCCGCGGGATGCGAAATTTGGGGAAGCGCGCGAAGCGGAGCGGGCCGCGGCGTTCGGATGGGACGGGACATAGACGCCTCGATCCCCGCGCCGCTTTCTTCGCCACGTATCCCGCCTGCATAATTGTTCCTGGATATGATTAGATCGACCGGGCCCACCTGTCATCCACTCGGAAGGGACCTTATAAATGCGCCCGGCGAGGGTTTTTGTACAGTGCCTCAGCATTCTCTTTCTCTGCTCCCTTCGTCTCCGTCCAGCGCGCTCGCTCTTGCCTCCGCACAACTTCTCCTCGCGCGTCTCACCGGCAACCATGGCCAAGGAGAAGACGGTGGCGCTGGAACGCGCGAAGAAGGCGCCGGCGACGGAGAAGGCGAAGGGGAGATCCACCAGCCGCGGCGGGTCTTCGTCTAGATCCCGCCTGCCGAAGGGCTGGGTCCAAGGAGATTGGATCCAGTCGACCATCACGGAGAAAGATCTCCTCGACATGGCCAATGAGGGTCTGATCCCTCATGGAGCTGCGAGGCTTCCGGGGAAGGAGTGGCAGCCCCAGCCAGAAGAGGGTGAGTGCGTGCTCTTGGCCACCCATGTTGATCGTGGATTTTCTTTGCCGCCGAGTATTTTCTTCCGTGGTTTCTTGAACTTCTTTGGAGCGCAGCTCCACCACTTTACCCCAAATTCTATCGCCTATCTTGCCGCATTCGTGTCCATGTGTGAGGGTTTTCTGGGCTGTCGACCGCACCGGGGCTTGTTCAAGCATATATTCACGTGTCGCTCTCAGACCGTGAAGAAGGCGAGCCCAGGCGACGAAAGAACCCGAGTCGTCCAAATGTGTGGGGGCTTGGGGATCCAGGTGAGGAATAAGAGCACGTTCCCAGCCATGACTTTTCCCGAGTCAGTCAGAGGCTGGCAGTCGACCTGGTTCTACTGCCAGGATCAGTCGACGCCGGGGCAGTCGAGTGGACTCCCTCAGTTTACCATGGACCGAGTGAACAAGCCCTCCTCTCTGAAGTTGATTCCGGAGGAGAAAGCTGACGTGAAGATGTTGATGGAGCGCGTGGTGCAGTTGGTTCGGGAGGGAGTGACGGGCATGGATCTCCTGGAGGTTTTCCTTAGGCGTCGTATCCAGCCCCTTCAGTTCCGGAGCCACTGCATGTGGTTGTACTGTGGGACTGAAGACGAGACTCGAGTCCATCCAGAAGCAGTCGATGATGTCACTCTGGAAAGATGGATGGCCGCCGTTACCGGAAACAAGGATAACCCACGCGGAGCCAGAAGGATTCCTCCACTCGACCACAACAGTGATCCAAACAAGGTATGCCTGCTCTGCTCTCCACTGTGTTCTTGTCATATTCATTTCTGTTTATTCTGCCAATTGGTCGATTGATCCTTGTCTTGATGTCTACCAGGCCCTCACCGAGCTGTACTCGATGCCCAATGGAGCACAAGCCCCGACTGAGGAGGGTGAGGCGAGTGGGGGCGAGAGCCAGGAGGAGGAGGAATGGGACTCGGACGTTGCTGAGGATGATGATGACGATGATGATGATGACGGTGATGAAGATGACGCTGAAGACGAGGAAGAAGAGGAGGAGGAGGTCGTACCACCGCGCTCAGAAAGGCGGTCGAAGCTTGTCCACGACCCTTCGACTGAACGTGGCAAGGGAGTTGCGACCGCTGCCCAGTCGACCAAGCGCCCTCGGACCACCTCTCCGGCGCCGACTGAAAAGGCGCCGAAGCAGCCCAGGGCAGCTCCGTCAAAGCCGACCAAGCTCCTGCCGAAGATGAAGGTGTCCATCCCCACCATATCAGGGTAATCATGCTGCTTAAGTCTTCTTATTTTGTGTGAACTTTGTCTCTGGTTGACGCTGAAGTTAGTCGACTGATTCTTTGGAGTTGCAGTGCTGCTACTTCTGAGACCTCAGCCCGGGCTGATGACCATGAGATGGAGGACGCAGCAACTTCAAAACCAGGTACTATATTCTTAACGCCGTTTTTAGTCGACTGACTCATGATCTCTAATCTTGATTCTTCTCTGTAGCTCCACCCAATGTTGTTATCACTCTCCCTGATGATGATGAGGATGAGGAACCGCTGAAGCGCAGAAATAGTAGGAAAGCGTCTGCCAGCAGGGTGCCCCAGGATGTGACGGCGCCTGAGACTCTGATTGCGGAGGAAGAGAATACCACTCGACACACTGTGTCCTTCGCAGATCCACTAACGAGTGCTCAGCAGCCCTCCCTCTTCACGACACACCGCGTCCCAGAGGACCAAGCTGGCGCCACGAAGGAGGCGATACGCCAGGCAGGGATCATGATGGAGCAGCTAAGGACCATCCGGGATGCGAGCCAGGCAGCTTACGACGCCAGTTCCGCCCTTCAAAGCAATGTTCAGGTCAGTCGACCACCGCCTGTTCTGTTAGGATATGCTATCAAAAACTTTTCCTTTCCAGAATTTATAGTAGTCACCCAGTGGGTGTGTCAATTTAAACTCCGTGTTAGCGGGGGCACGCTGAGTGCACCCGCTGGGTGTAGTCCCCAAGGCTAAGGTCGACTGCTGGCAGTCGGCCTTAGGCTTTATAATTTCAGTCTTTGCGTCATTCGACTATGTCGACTGGATTTCGCAAACTGGTCGACTGGTCGACTCTGTCTTCAATAGGATTAGTGGGGGCACGCTGAGTGCACCCACTGGGTGTAGTCCCCAAGGCTAAGGTCGACTGCTGGCAGTCGGCTTTAGGTTTTATAATGTAAGTCTTTGCGTCATTCGAGTATGTCGAATGGATTTCGCAAACCGGTGGGGGCACGCTGAGTGCGCCCACTGGGTGTAGTCCCCGAGACTGTGGTTGACTGCTTGCAGTCGATTACAGTCTTAAAGAATACATCTCTCTCTTTTTTTTTGAGGTCGACTGGTCGACTCTATCTTCGATAGGATTAGTGGGGGCACGCTGAGTGCACCCATTGGGTGTAGTCCCCGAGACTACGGTCGAATGCTTGTATTCGGCTGTAGTCTTAGAAACGTGTGATTTTTCCTTTTTCACTCGGAAGTGAATTATATTTGACATTTAGTCGATTGGTTCTTCGCAGAACTCCTGTGATCTTGTGGCTCGCTACTCTGAGCTGGAAAACAAGCACGTTCAGCTCGAGCTGAATTTGAAGCTGGTTCAGGAGAAACTGATGAAGGCAAAGGAGGAGACCGAAGGTATGTTTGGTGAGACCTTGACGACTGATCTTCCCCTTCGTTTGTTTCAAAATCTGATCTTGCTGTATCTTGCAGGTAAGGTAAGGGAGGCCCAACAGAAAAAAGACCTTGAACTAGCTGAGAAGATCAAGCTCGCTGACGAGAAGCTAGCTTCAGTCACCAAGCTTGAACAAGACAATACCAATCTAAAAGCTGCTCTTGGGATTGCCAACAAGGAGGTCAGTCGACTGAAAACTGATAAAGCTGCCCTGACCGACCAAGTCAGTAAGTTGACTGGGAAGAAAAATGATCTGGAGGCCTTCCTGAGTGGTCTTGCCAAGAAGCTGTTTCTTATGCTTGAAGGTAAACCTCTATGCTTGGCAATCATTTCCAATCGTGGTTTTTCCATTCGACCATTCCCTTGACTCAGTGATCGTCCTTGCAGAATTTTGCCAAAACTTTGAAGAAGAAACTAGCCGGCTGGAGCCAAACCTCGACCCCATCAATTCTCCGGTGAACGACGAAGTTGCCATGGATGTTTTCCGACTGGAGTCCTGTGTTGCAGCTGTCGTGGACTATCTCGCAAGGCTGAAGGTCGCCACATCTCGCATCGACTCGACGCTCTGGCCCGGGGAGACACTTCAGAATGACCTTGAGTCGCTGATGGCTCGCTTGAACACGATCCCTGGTCGAGTGCAGGAATGGAAGAAGTCCTCGGCTCGGTGCGGTGCAGATGTTGCTCTGTGTCTGGCCCGAGTCCACTGCAAAGATGCGCGAGAAGAGAAGCTGGCGGCCCTCTGGGTGGCCAACACCAGGAAACACGACTTCAGGTCCTTTATGGAAACTTTCCTTGCGGCTGCCACTCGGATCGCAGACGGAATTGATCTTGATGAGTTTGTTGCACCTTCCAGCCCTCCACAGGAGGGGTAAAAAACTTCTTCTAAGCTCGACGCTTTAAATTTGCCTCGGTATGCCGAGTGGAATTGTAACCGATAAACCTTAACGGGCTTAACGCCTGAGCACTTTCGGTTTCTTTAGATATCGATTCGAACTTGAATTTGGTGCTTGAATATGATTGCTTTTGGCTCGAAATGTCTTTTGCAGGTTCAAAGCAGGGCGCCTTTACTGCAATCGACTTATTCCTTAGTCCACTTAGGCGAGCACTGGGTTGCGGCTAAGCCTCCGAGTGGAAGTCCGGCTTACCACTCGGTAGGATTTTTATAACTTAGGCGAGTACTTGGACTGCAGCTAAGCCTCCGAGTGAGAGGTTTGCTCTTCACTCGGTAGGATTTTGATAACTTAGGCGAGTACTTGGACTGCAGCTAAGCCTCCGAGTGGAAGTCCGGCTTACCACTCGGTAGGATTTTTTATATCTTAGGCGAGCACTGGGCTGCAGCTAAACCCCCGAGTGAGAGGTTTGCTCTTCACTCGGTAGGATTTCGATAACTTAGGCGAGTACTTGGACTGCAGCTAAGCCTCCGAGCGGAAGTTCGGCTTACCACTCGGTAGGATTTTTATATCTTAGGCGAGCACTGGGCTGCAGCTAAGCCTCCGAGTGAGAGGTTTGCTCTTCACTCGGAAGGATTTTGATAACTTAGGCTAGCACTGGGCTGCAGCTAAGCCTCCGAGTGAGAGGTTTGCTCTTCACTCGGTAGGATTTTTATAACTTAGGCGAGTGCTTGGACTGCAGCTAAGCCCCCGAGTGAGAGGTTTGCTCTTCACTCGGTAGGATTTTTTACAAACTTAGGCGAGCACAGGGCTGCAGCTAAGCCTCCGAGCGGAAGTCCGGCTTACCACTCGGTAGGATTTTGATAACTTAGGCGAGCACAGGGCTGCAGCTAAGCCCCCGAGTGAGAGGTTTGCTCTTCACTCGGTAGGATTTTTATAACTTAGGCGAGTGCTTGGACTGCAGCTAAGCCCCCGAGTGGAAGTCTGGCTTACCACTCGGTAGGATTTCGATAACTTAGGCGAAACGGATTCGCAGCTAAGCCTCCGAGTGGGAGTCTGGCTCACCACTCGGTAGGATTTTTACAAACTTAGGCGAAACGGATTCGCGGCTAAGTCACCCACTGAGGGGGAATTTTATTGGACAAAAATAAAAAGTGACAAAAATTATGGAGGAACTATGACACTATTATTTTGAGGTCCATGAACTACAGAAGTACTTTATTGCAACTCATCCGAGTGATAAACCTTAAGTGTAAAATGGGCGGAGTAGTTCCGCGTTCCAAGCTCGGGGCTCGTCGATATTATGCTCGACGTTGTAAAGACGGTACGCCCCGTTGTGGAGAACCTTGGTGACGATGAAGGGACCTTCCCAAGAAGGAGCAAGCTTGTGTGGTTTGTGCTGATCCACTCGGAGAACCAAATCTCCTTCCTGGAAGGCTCGACCTCTCACATTTCTGGCGTGGAAACGACGCAAATCTTGTTGGTAGATGGTCGACCGGATCAGAGCCATCTCCCTTTCTTCCTCTAAAAGGTCGACTGCGTCCTGCCGCGCTTGTTCAGCTTCTGCTTCGTTGTAGATTTCAACTCGAGGAGCATTGTGGAGAAGATCACTCGGCAAGACTGCTTCAGCTCCGTAGACCAAGAAGAATGGAGTTCTTCCGGTCGACCGATTAGGTGTGGTCCGCAGTCCCCAAAGCACTGAGGGAAGTTCGTCGACCCAAGCTCCAGCTGCATGCTTGAGATCACGCATCAGTCGGGGTTTCAATCCCTTGAGAATCAGGCCATTGGCTCGCTCCGCCTGTCCATTCGACTGCGGATGGGCGACTGAAGCGTAGTCGACCCGTGTGCCTTGAGAGTTACAGAAATCTCTGAATTCCTCCGAGTCAAAGTTCGACCCATTATCCGTAATGATGCTGTGCGGGACTCCATATCTGAATATTAGTTCCCTGATGAAGCTAACAGCAGTGCCGGTGTCAAGGTTCTTGATTGGTTTAGCCTCGATCCACTTGGTGAACTTGTCGACTGCCACCAGTACATGCGTGAAGCCGCTTCGCCCTGTTCTCAAAGGACCGACCATGTCCAACCCCCATACCGCGAAAGGCCAGACGAGTGGGATGGTCTTCAGAGCCGATGCAGGCTTGTGCGACATATTCGAGTAGAACTGACATCCCTCGCACTTATCCACTATCTCCTTTGCCATCTCATTCGCCTTTGGCCAGTAAAATCCGGCTCGGTATGCTTTGGCCACGATGGTCCGAGAGGACGCATGATGACCACAGGTCCCCGAGTGGATATCATTGAGGATGAGTCGACCTTCTTCTGGCGTTATGCACTTCTGACCAACTCCAGTCGCGCTTTCTCTGTATAATTGTCCTTTGATTACGGTAAAGGCCTTAGATCGACGGACGATCTGTCGAGCCTCTTCCTCATCCTCCGGAAGCTCTTTTCTCAGGATATACGCGATATATGGAACTGTCCAGTCGGGAATGACCACCAAGACCTCCATGATCAAGTCGACCACCGCTGGGACTTCAACCTCAGTCGGATTTGTGGCACTCTTGGGCTGTGGAGCTTCTTCGGTGAAAGGATCTTCTTTGACTGACGGAGTGTGTATATGCTCCAAGAACACACCACTCGGAATGGCTTCTCTCTTGGAACCTATCTTTGCTAGATCATCAGCTGCTTGATTTTTCAGTCGGGGTATATGATGGAGCTCCAACCCCTCGAACTTCTTTTCCAGCTTCCTCACTGCACTGCAGTATCCAGTCATGGCTGGGCTTCTCACGTCCCACTCCTTCATCACTTGGTTGACCACTAAATCCGAGTCGCCATAGACCATCAGGCGACGGACGCCGAGTGAAATGGCCATGCGCAACCCATATAAGAGGGCCTCATATTCTGCCTCATTGTTAGAGGAATCAAAGTGAATCTGGAGCACATATCTGAGCTTATCTCCTCTGGGGGAAACCAGGACAACCCCAGCACCGGAACCATTCAACATCTTAGAGCCATCAAAGAACATGGTCCAATGCTCCGAGTGAACTTCAGTCGGCTGCTGCTGTTCAATCCACTCGGCGAGGAAATCTGCTATTGCCTGGGACTTAATGGCTTTCTTTGCCTCAAACTTGATATCAAGGGGAAGAAGTTCAATCGCCCATTTAGCCACTCGACCAGTTGCATCTCTGTTGTGCAAAATCTCTGATAGTGGAGCGTCGCTGACGACTGTGATGGAATGATCAGAGAAATAATGAGCAACCTTCTTTGTGGTCATGTATATTCCATACACAAGCTTCTGATAATGAGGATATCTCTGCTTGGATGGAGTCAAGACTTCAGACAAATAATACACTGGGCGCTGAACTTTGAGAGCTTTTCCTTCTTCTTCCCGCTTGACCGTTAGCACAGTACTGACGACTTGTCCTGTGGCTGCGATATAGAGCAACAGAGGCTCTTTGCTGATTGGAGCAGCAAGCACCGGCTGGGTGGAGAGCAGAGCTTTTAGCTCGGCAAACGCTGCGTCAGCTTCTGGAGTCCACTCGAACTTGTCTGCCTTCTTCATCAGTCGGTAAAGAGGCAATGCCTTTTCACCGAGTCGTGAGATGAATCGACTTAATGCGGCCAAGCATCCAGTAAGCTTCTGGACATCGTGCACTCGCACAGGGTGTTTCATTCGGAGAATAGTGCCAATCTTCTCTGGATTAGCGTAGATTCCTCGTTCAGAAACGAGAAAACCGAGTAACTTGCCACCAGGAACTCCGAATGTGCACTTTGATGGATTGAGCTTGATATGATACCTTCTGAGGTTGGCAAATGTTTCGGCGAGGTCAGCGAGCAGGTCGGAACCTTTTCGTGACTTGACGACGATATCATCCATATACGCTTCCACATTCCGACTGATCTGAGTGAGTAGACACTTCTGAATCATTCGCATAAATGTGGCTCCAGCATTCTTGAGGCCGAACGGCATGGTGATATAGCAGAAGCACCCAAATGGAGTGATGAAAGCTGTTTTTACCTCATCGGGTCCGTACAGACGGATCTGGTGGTACCCGGGATAGGCATCTAGGAAAGATAATCTCTCGCATCCCGCGGTCGAGTCAACAATTTGATCTATGCGAGGGAGAGGAAAATGATCTTTCGGGCAGGCCCGGTTGATGTGCTTGAAATCAATGCACATTCGGAGTGATTTGTCCTTCTTAGGAACCATGACGACATTAGCGAGCCACTCGGAGTGGTATATCTCTCGGATAAATCCTGCCGCCAACAGTCGAGCCACTTCCTCACCAATGGCTTTTCTCTTCTGGACGGCGGACCGCCGAAGATGCTCTTTGACTGGTTTTGCAGATGAGTCGACTCTTAGGCGATGCTCAGCCAGTCCCCTGGGAACACCTGGCATGTCAGCGGGCTTCCATGCAAAAATGTCCCAGTTCTCACGGAGGAACTGGATGAGCGCTTCTTCCTATTTTGGGTCGAGTGTTGTGGAGATGTGGGTCGGAGCTGCATCGGGGTCGGTCGGGTGAATGTGAACAGGCTTCGTCTCACCGGACGACTGAAATGCAGACTCTGTGGCGGGTTTCTTGGATCGCAGCAAGTCACTCGGATCTGCGTTTTGCTTGTATTCCTCGAACTCGACCGCTGTCACCTGGGAATCAGCAATCTTTGAGCCCTTCTGAAAGCACTCTTCTGCCTTTTTCCGATCACCGGTGACAGTGATCACTCCTTTGGGGCCGGGCATCTTCAATTTGAGGTACACGTAACATGGTCGAGCCATGAACCGTGCGTAAGCTGGTCTCCCCAAAATGGCATGATATGCACTCTGAAAATCCACGACCTCAAACGTCAACTTTTCTTTGCGAAAATGTTTCGAATCACCAAACACCACGTCCAGAGCTATTTGGCCGAGTGACTCGGCTTTCTTCCCTGGTATAACTCCATGAAAGCTCATGTTACTGGTGCTCAGTCGGGACATCGGAATGCCCATTCCTTTCAGTGTGTCTGCATACAACAAATTCAGCCCGCTTCCACCGTCCATCAGCACTTTTGTCAGTCGAGTGCCTTCGACGACTGGATCGACCACCAAAGCTTGCCTCCCAGGGGTGGCAATATGAGTCGGGTGATCAGATTGGTCGAATGTGATGGGTATTTGGGACCATTTCAGATAATTTGCTTTTGCTGGGGCAACCATGTTCACTTCTCGGTTAATGACTTTCAATCGACTCTTGCTTTCCACATCTGCAAAGATCATCAGAGTGGAGTTGATATGCGGATATCCTTCCTCACTGTCCTCCTTGTCTTCGGCCTTGTCCGACTCCTTCTCCTTATCCTTAGACTGTTTTCCCTGAAACTGCTGGATCAGGAGTCGACATTGGCGAGTGGTATGCTTCGGGTAGATGATATTCCCCTCTTCGTCTTTCTTCGTGTGGATGTGACACGGCATATCCATCACATCGTTCCCTTCTTTATCCTTCACCTTCTTAGGGTTCCAGGATCCTTTTGGCTTCCCTTTAAACTTTCCTTGAGTCACGGCCAGAGCCTCTCCAGGAGCTGCCGATTCAGCCTTCCGCTTCTGTTTCCGACTGGTGTTTCCCTTTTCCGACTGGCTCGGCTTGTGCTTGCCGCTTCGGAGTCGGTCTTCTTCTTCGCCGTTGGCGTACTTGGTAGCAATCTCCATCATCCGACTCAAGGTCATGTCACCGGTTCGACCAAATTTCAAACTTAATTCTCTGTTCTTGACGCCATCTTTAAAGGCGCAGACTGCCTGATGATCAGACACATTCTCCACAGTATGGTGCAAAGTGATCCATCTCTGAATATATTCTCTGAGAGTCTCATTGGTCTTCTGCACGCAGACTTGCAACTCTGTCAGTCCAGCTGGTCGCTTGCAAGTTCCTTCAAACGTTCTGATGAACACTCGGGACAGATCTTCCCAAGTGTAAATGCTGCTAGGAGGTAATTGAGTCAACCATGCCCTGGCAGAACCTTCCAGCATGAGGGGCAAATGCTTCATGGCCACCTCATCGTTCCCACCACCAATCTGAACCGCCACTCGGTAGTCCTCAAGCCAAGTTTCAGGCTTGGACTCACCAGTGAACTTGCTGACTCCTGTTGCCAACCTGAAATTGGGGGGGATAACTGCGGCTCTGATAGCCCTGCTGAAACATTCAGGACCAGAAACATGCACTCGACTGCTTGTGGGCGCATCTCTGTCGAGTCCACCTCGATGGGCCCTATTCCGGTCGACCAAACCTTGCACGATAATGGACCGCGCGTCGAAGCCTGGTTCTCTGGGGTCGACTGGAACTCTTCGCCCCGCACTGAGCTGACGTCTGTTATCTTGCTGCCAAGGAGCGTAAGACCCACCCCGCGGAGGGGAACTGGGCACTCGACGCCTGTCATCTCGGTCGAGTCGGTCACCATATTGGTCTCGCCGATTCTCGCGCCCTTCACGCCGCGGAGGCGATCTGGGGCTGTGAGCCGACTGAACCGTATTTGCAGCGACGGATCGACTGTGAATTCTGTTGCGCGACTGCGACACGGCCGAATTCTGATCTCCTGCTGCCCGGAGCAGATCCCTGATCTGCATCAAGCCTCTGCCAGCTTCTGACTGAGAAGGCTGGATGGACTCTGCTATACGGGTCGCAGCTGCTAAATTCTGGATTGGGGTTCGATATACCTGAGTCGGCGGGAAGAGTTGACGTCGACTCTCGTCGAGTGCTCGCTGAAGATTCTCCAGTCGAGTGTGTTCGGCCAAATTGGCCAAACGTGCCTCCTCCAAGGCGCGAGCCTCGGGGGTTTCTCCTGCGATGGGAGTACGCAGGGCATCCACGTTCCTACGGCGAAGTTCCTCTCTTTGCAGAGAGTCGAGTGGCTCGGGCTGGTACTCTTCGTGATCTCGTGCGGGGTCGCCTCCGTCGCCTGCTCCACCATCACGGGCGAAGCCAGGGGGACTGCGGGGCCCGTCGACCATCAGGATTTCCGCCGCTGGATCACTGCTATCGCACTCGGATGCGGTCTCTACGGAGCTAGTCGACAGATCGAACAAGCCGTAGAGAGATTCGTCGGGCTCGATTGCCGCAACTTGGA
Source organism: Triticum aestivum (assembly GCF_018294505.1). NCBI lineage: Eukaryota > Viridiplantae > Streptophyta > Magnoliopsida > Poales > Poaceae > Triticum > Triticum aestivum. The sequence goes on from NC_057801.1 coordinate 310,677,445, forward strand.
TGGTGGCCGACTGGCGAGCCACCGCGTGCCTCACCCACCGCTGAAGCCTCGACCGGCCCGAGCGCTTGCGCTGGCGGAAGACCGGGAGGGTGGCCGATGGGGGAGTCGACCGATACGGGGTCGACGGTTGCCGCAGCAGGACGCCGCGGACACATGCGCGAAAATGCGTCGCACCGCGGACGGGGAGCGCATCAACGTCGAGTGGAGCCTCCTGGAGCCAGGCGGAGTCGTCGGTGATGAAGGTGAGAGCGCCGAGACGGATCTCTCGACCCCCGACCAAAACTCCAGCAGCCACCATGATGAAAGTACTCGGAAGAATCGCAACTTCCCCACAAAATCGCTAAAACACCTGCCCCATGGTGGGCGCCAACTGTCGTGGTTCTAAGCCTGACAGTAGAGTGGGGGTAGGTATGGAGAGGCAAGGTCCTAGCTATGGAGAGGTTGTAAACACAAGGGATGTACGAGTTCAGGCCCTTCTCGGAAGAAGTAATAGCCCTACGTCTCGGAGCCCGGAGGCGGTCGAGTGGATTATGTGTATATGAGTTACAAGGTGCCGAACCCCTCTACCTGTGGAGGGGGGTGGCTTATATAGAGTGCACCAGGACCCCAGCCAGCCCACGTAGGAGAGGGTTTAAGGTGAGTTAAGTCCGGGGCGTTACTGGTAACGCCCCACATAAAGTGTCTTTACTATCATAAAGTCTACTTAATTACAGGCCGTTGCAGTGCAGAGTGCCTCTTGACCTTCGGGTGGTCGAGTGAGTCTTCGTGGTCGAGTCCTTCAAGTCAGTCGAGTGAGTCCCTCGTTGGTCGACTGGAAGGTGACCTCTTCTAAGGGTGTCTTTGGGCAGGGTACTTAGATCAGGTCTGTGACCCTACCCTAGGTACATGACCCCATCAACAGGGGCGCGCGCCCAGTAAGGGTGGGCGTGCCCTCCACTCTCATGGGGGCCTCGTGTCCCTTTCAGACTACTTCTTTCTTCCTAAAATTCTTAAATATTCCAAAACTGATAAAAATTGCCATTGGAGTTGTTTTGGAGTCGGTTTACTTACCGTACCACATACCTATTCTTTTTTGGAGTCTGGAACGTTCTGGAAAGTGTCCCTTATGTATTCCTCTAGGGTTATGGTTTCAATAATATTAGTTTCAACATGACAGGATTACCTGAAATATAATGTTTAATTCTTTGACTGTTTACCACCCTCGGACTTGTGCCTTTGAAGTTGTTGATTCTTATGGCACCCGAACGATAGACCTCCTCGATAACGTAGGGACCTTCCCATTTTGAGAGAAGTTTTCCTGCAAAAAATCTTAAATGAGAGTTGAATAATAACACATAATCTCCTACATTAAACTCACGCTTTTGTATCCTTTTGTCATGCCAGCGTTTGACTTTTTCTTTGAATTGCTTGGCATTCTCATAGGCTTGCGTTCTCCATTCATCAAGTGAGCTAATATCAAACAACCTCTTCTCACCGGCAAGTTTGAAGTCATAGTTGATCTCTTTAATAGCCCAATATGCTTTATGTTCAAGTTCAAGAGGTAAATGAAATGCTTTTCCATAAACCATCTTATAAGGAGACATACCCATAGGATTTTTGTATGCAGTTCTATAGGCCCATAATGCATCATCAAGTTTTTTGGACCAATTCTTTCTAGATCTATTCACAGTCTTTTGCAAAATTAATTTGAGCTCTCTATTGCTCAACTCTACTTGACCACTAGACTGCAGATGATAAGGAGATGCGATTCTATGATTAACATCATACTTAGCAAGCATCTTACGGAAAGCACCATGAATAAAATGTGAACCACCATTAGTCATAAGATATATAGGGACTCCAAACCTCGGAAAAATAACTTCTTTAAGCATTTTAATAGAAGTGTTATGATCAGCACTACTAGTTGGAATAGCTTCTACCCACTTAGTAACATAATCAATAGCAACTAAAATATGTGTATAACCATTAGAGGCAGGAAAAGGTCCCATATAATCGAAGCCCCAAACATCAAACAGTTCAATAACAAGAGAATAATTCATAGGCATTTCTTGACGTCTACTAATGTTACCAATTCTTTGACATTCATCACAAGATAAGACAAACTTACGGGCATCCTCGAAGAGAGTAGGCCAATAAAACCGGATTGCAATACCTCATGTGCAGTTCTATCTCCAGCATGGTGTCCTCCATAAGCCTCGGAGTGACACTTGCGTAGGATCTGTTCCTGTTCATGCTCAGGCACACAACATCTAATAACACCATCTACTCCTTCTTTATAAAGGTGTGGGTCATCCTAGAAGTAATGTCTTAAATCATAAAAGAACTTTTTCTTTTGCTGGTATGTGAAACTAGGAGGTATAAATTTAGCACAATGTAATTAGCATAATCAACATACCAAGGAGCAGTACGAGAAGCATTAATGACCGCTGATGTCTACTACACAACCTTCTTCTTGTAAATGTTGTTGGGCCTGCAAGTGCACAGGTTTGTAGGACAGTAGCAAATTTCCCTCAAGTGGATGACCTAAGGTTTATCAATCTGTAGGAGGCGTAGGATGAATATGGTCAACCAAATAACAAAGAGTCTCTTGTGTCCCCAACACACCCAATACAATGGTAAATTGTATAGGTGCACTAGTTCGGCGAAGAGATGGTGATACAAGTGCAAAATAGATAGTAGATATAGGTTTTTGTAATCTGAAATAATAAAAACAGCAAGGTAACTAATGATAAAAGTGAGCGTAAATGCTATTGCAATGATAGGAAACAAGGCCTAGGGTTCCTACTTTCACTAGTGCAAGTTCTCTCAACAATAATAACATAGATAGATAATATAACAAGCCCTCAACATGCAACATAGAGTCACTCCAAAGCCACTAATAGTGGAGAACAAACGTAGAGATTATGGTAGGGTACGAAACCACCTCAAAGTTATTCTTTCGGATCAATTTATAAAAGAGTTCGTACTAGAATAACACCTTAAGATACAAATCAACCAAAACCCTAATGTCACCTAGATACTCCATTGTCACCTCAAGTATCCGTGGGCATGATAATACTATATGCATCACACAATCTCAGATCCATCCAACCAACATAAAAGTACTTCAAATAGTGCCCCAAAGTTTCTACCGGAGAGTCAAGAACGTGTGCCAACCCCTATGCATAGGTTCCCAATGTCACGAAACCCGCAAGTTGATCACCAAAACATACATCAAGTGGCACATGATATCCCATTGTCACCACAGATAATCACGGCAAGACATACATCAAGTGTTCTCATAAAGACTCAATCCAATAAGATAAATCCAAAGGGGAAACTCAATTCATCACAAGAGAGTAGAGGGGGAGAAACATCATAAGATCCAACTACAATAGCAAAGCTCGGGATACATCAAGATTGTGCCATCGAGGGAACATGAGAGAGAACACGAGAGAGGGAGAGAGAGAGAGATCAAACACATAGCTACTGGTACACACCCTCAGCCCCGAGGGTGAACTGCTCCCTCCTCGTCATGGATAGCGCCGAGATGGTGAAGATGGCCACCGGTGATGGGATCCCCCTCCGACAGGGCGTCGGAACGGGCTCCCGAGAGGTTTTTGGTGGCTAGAGAGGCTTGCGGCGGCGGAACTCCCGATCTATCTTTTGTTCTGGAAGTTTTAGGGTACGTAGGTATATATGGGTGAAAGGAGTACGTCGGTGGACCTCCGGGGTGCTCACAAGGCAGGGGGCGCGCCCAGGGGGGGTGGGTGCGCCCCCACCCTCGTGAGAACCTCCCTTCTTTCCTGACGTGCACTCCAAGTCCATCTGGTGGCTTTCCTTCCAAAAATAACTTCTCCAGTTGATTTCGTTCCGTTTTGACTCCGTCTGATATTCCTTTTCCTCGAAACACTGAAATAGGCATAAAACAACAAATCTGGGCTGGGCCTACGGTTAATAGGTTAGTCCCAAAAATAATATAAAAGTGGATAATAAATGCCAATATTGCCTAAAACAGTAGATAAAGTAGCATGGAGCAATAAAAATTATAGATACGTTGGAGACGTATCAAGCATCCCCAAGCTTAATTCCTGCTCGTCCTCGAGTAGGTAAATGATAAAAAAGAATTTTTGATGCGGAGTGATACTTTGGCATAATTTCAATGTAAATCTTCTTAATTGTGGCATGAATATTCAGATCCAAAAGTTTCAAGACAAAAGTTCATATTGACACAAAAATAATAATACTTCAAGCATACTAATCAAAGCAATCATGTCTTCTCAAAATAGCATGGCAAAAGAAAGTTCATCCCTACAAAATCATATAGTTAGGCTATGCTTCATTTTCGTCACACAAAGATGTTCCCAACTTCTATACCCCCGATGACAAGCCAAGCAATTGTTTCATACTTAAATAATCTCAAACTTTTTCAACCTTCACGCAACACATGAGTGTGAGCCATGGATATAACACTATGGGTGGAATAGAATATGATGATGGGGATTGTGTGGAGAAGACAAAAAGGATAAAGTCTCACATTGACGAGGATAATCAACGGGCTATAGAGATGCCCATCAATTGATGTCAACATGAGGAGTAGGGATTGCCATGCAACGGATGCACTAGAGCTATGAATGCTCAACAAAAGAAAACTAGTGGGTGTGCATCCAACTTGCTTGCTCATGAAGACCTAGGGCATTTTAGGAAGCCCATCGTAGGAATATACAAGCCAAGTTCTATAATGAAAATTCCCACTAGTGTAAAAAGACAACTTATGAGACTCACTACATGAAGAACAAGGTGCTACTTTGAAGCACAATATATGAGACTCACTACATGAAGAACAAGGTGCTACTTTGAAGCACAAGTGTGGAAAAGAGATAGTAGCATTGCCCTTTCTTTTTTTCGGGCCTTTTTTTGGCCTTTCTCTTTTTTGTTTGTTTGGGCAATGCTCTAATAATGATGATCATCACACTTCTATTGATTACAACATAAGGATTACAACTCGAAACTTAGAACAAGATATGACTCTATATGAATGCCTCCGGCGGTGTACCGGGATGGTGCAATGAATCAAGAGTGACATGTATGAAAAATAATGCATGGTGGCTTTGCCACAAATATGATGTCAACTACATGATCATGCAATGGCAATATGACAAAAGTAATGTATGTCATGATGAAGATGATGGAAGTTGCATGGCAATATATCTCGGAATGGCTATGGAAATGCCATGATAGGTAGGTATGGTGGCTGTTTTTAGGAAGATATAAGGAGGTTTATGTGTGATAGAGCGTATCATATCACGGGGTTTGGACGCACCGGCGAAGTTTGCACCAACTCTCAAGGTGAGAAAGGGCAATGCACGGTACCGAAGAGGCTAGCAAAGGTGGAAAGGTAAAAGTGCGTATAATCCATGGACTCAACATTAGTCAAAAGAACTCATATACTTATTGTAAAAATTTAGAAGTCATCAAAAACCAAGTACTACGTGCATGCTTTTAGGGGGATAGATTGGTAGGAAAAGACCATCGCTCGTCCCTGACCGCCACTCATAAGAATGCACAAGCCAGGACTTTAACCATACTAGCATGCTACGGGACTTGCAAACTTCAACACAAGCATTTCTCAAATTCACAATTACTCAACTAGCATGACTTTGATATTATCACCTCCATATCTCAAAACAATTATCAAGCATCAAACTTATCTTAGTATTGAACTCACTCAAAAGAAAGTTTTTACTATTCTTGAATACCTAGCATATTATGATTATTTAAGCAAATTACCATGCTATTTAAGACTCTCAAAATAATATAAGTGAAGCATGAGAGTTCAACTATTTCTCCAAAATAAAACTACCACCAAGCTCTAAAAGATATAAGTGAAGCACTAGAGCAACAACAAACTACTCCGAAAGATATAAGTGAAGATCAATGAGTAGTCGAATAATTATGAAACTATGCGAAGACTCTCCCAATTAATAATTTCAGATCTTGATACTTTATTCAAACAGCAAGAAAAGCTAAAGAAAACTACATTGCAAGGATAGCACAACTCAAGTGAAGAAGCAAAAACTTAGGCTCAACCGATACTAACCGATAGTTGTTGAAGAAGAAAGATGGGATGCCTACCGGGGCATCCCCAAGCTTAGATGCTTGAGAATTCTTGAAATAATATCTTGGGGTGCCTTGGGAATCCCCAAGCTTGAACCTTTGTGTCTCCTTAATTCCTCTCATATCATGGTTTCTCTTTTTATCAAAAGCTTCATTCACAACAAACTCAACAAGAACTCGTGAGATAGGTTAGTATAAACCAATGCAAAACCTTATCATTTCCTACTGTAACAAATCACTAAAATTATTATTCCATATTGAATACTAAATGTCTCTGCATATTTAATACTCCTATCCTCAAATAGAATCATTAAACAAGCAAACATATGTAAACAATGCAACCATAACAGCAATCTGCCAAAACAGTACAGTCTGTAAAGAATGCAAGAGTCATCATACTTCCCTAACTCCAAAACTTATGAACTAAAATTCCCACTGTAATAAATTTATCAGATCTCAATATGCAAAAAGATTCAACATTATACCACTCTCTTACTTTTCTAGGGAATTTTTGCAACAGCGGTAAACTTTCTGTTTTCAAACAGCAACATGTATACTAGCAAAATAAACATGGAAAAGGCTATCCTTGACTTCTTTATTGAAACTAAAGATGCAAAAAATTATTATAAATAACAGCAATCTAGTACTAACAAAAGAAAATGACGCTCCAAGCAAAACACATATCACGTGGTGAATAAAAATATAGCTCCAAGTAAAGTTACCGATGAACGAAGACGAAAGAGGGGATGCCTTCCGGGGCATCCCCAAGCTTAGGCTCTTGGTTGTCCTTGAATATTAACTTGGGGTGCCTTGGGCATCCCCAAGCTTTGGCTCTTGCCACTCCTTATTCCATAGTCCATCGAATCTTTACCCAAAACCTGAAAACTTCACAACACAAAACTCAACAGGAAATCTTATAAGCTCCGTTAGTGAAAGAAAACAAAACCACCACATTGGTACTGTAATTAACTCATTCTAAATTCATATTGGTGTAATATCTACTATACTCCAACTTATCTATGGTTCATACCCTCCGATACTACTCATAGATTCATCAAAATAAGCAAACAACACATAGAAAACAGAATCTGTCAAAAACAGAGCAGTCTGTAGTAATCTGTATCAAACGTATACTTCTGGGACTCCAACAATCCTACCAAATTAGGAAGTCCTAAGAAATTCGTGTACCAATCCATAGCAAAAAGAATCAGATCAAGAGCACGTTTCTGTGAATTAACAAAACTAATTTACTAGGTGCAAAAGTTTCTGATTTTCAGCAGGATCAACACAACTATCACCGTAAGCCATCCTAAAGGTCTTACTTGGCACTTTATTGAAAAAAAAGCTATAAAACATGATTACTACAGTAGCATAATCATGTGGACACACAAAAAAGTAAGGATAAATATTTGGTTGTCTCCCAACAAGCGCTTTTCTTTAATGCCTTTCTAGCTAGGCATGATGATGACAATGATGCTCACATAAAAGATAAGAATTGAAACATAACGGGAGCATTATGAAGCATATGACTAGCACTTTTAAGTCTAACCCACTTCCTATGCATAGGGATTTTGTGAGCAAACAACTTATGGTAACGATAATCAACTAGCATAGGAAGGTAAAACAAGCATAGCTTCAAAATTTTCAACACATAGAGAGGAAACTTGACATTATTGCAATTCCTACAAGCATATATTCCTCCCTCATAATAATTTTCAGTAGCATCATGAATGAATTAAACAATATAACCAGCACCTAAATCATTCTTTTCATGATCTACTTGCATAAAAATTTACTACTCACCACGTAAGCAAAATTCTTCTCATTCAGAATAGTGGGAGTATCATAAGAGACTTGAACACTAAAAATTGTTTCCACATTAAAAGAGTAATGTTCAGAAAAAGGGTAATCATAATCATGACAAGATTTGTAAATATAATCATCACTACTTTTTATAGCATAGGTTTCATCACAATAATCATCATAATTAGCAACTTCGTTCTCATCATAATCGATTGAAACCTCTCCCAAGATGGTGGAATCACTAAATAAAGTTGACACTCTTCCAAATCCACTTTCGTATTCATCACAATAAAATTTAACATCCTCCAAAATAGTGGGATCACTACTTCCTAAAGTTGACTCTCTTCCGAACCCACTTTCATCAATATAATCATCATAGGTAGGAGGCATGCTATCATCATAACAACTTTGCATATCAAAACTTGGGATGCTAAAACTATCATCTTCATTAAACATAGCATCCCCAAGCTTGGGACAAACATTAATTCCAGCAAATATATTCTCAAATATTTCATCCCAATCAAACATAGCTTCCCCAAGCTTGGGCCCTTTCATATCATAAGCATAATAACTCTCATCATTAAAAATATTGATAGCACCAATAGTATAGCAATTATCATCATCAAAATGAGTAGTAGGAGCAACATCATTTGGGAGGGATACCTTTTTACCTTTGTTGCTCCTTCTTTTCTTTTTCTTCTTCACATTATGTGTAGGTTCAACCTTCCTCTTTGAGCTCCTTATTGATGAGATTGGTTGAATAGAAAGCTCCCCTTTGTTACTTGATTCATCATAAGAAATAATAGGAGGATATTGGGAAGTCTCTTCCCTTTCGTTAGTATTCTCTTAATCTTCTATTTGTTTTCTTTTCTTTATGTAATTGGAAATATAAGGATTTTCAATGCAATTCACCGCACAATACATATAAATTTCCTCTAGATCAAAACCAAGAAGTTTGTAACAGGCAAATTCTGGAAGATAATTAGTTAAACGTTTCATTTCTTCGCAACCCATAAGCAAGCTAAGCTCATTATAATGTGCAAGGGAAATCAACTTATCACAATTTTTGGACACGATTAGATCATGAAACAATTTGCATCGCATAGCTAAATGACCACTTTCACTGCAAAGTCCACAAGTACGGCCAAGAAAATTTAAATTTTCAGCACAAACATCTAGCCTTTCTTGCAACAATTTAGTTTCTAAGTGCTTATGCCTCTTGCAATAAATATGTTCTCTATTTGGTGTGTTCATGCAAACATGCACTCCACAAAAGTTGACATGCTCATAAGAGATATTTTCATCATAACTAGTGCAATCATCATTAGCATCATGGATATTCAAAGAATTCGTACTAACAACATTGCAATCATGCTCATCATTCAAAGATTTAGTGCCAAACAATTTAGAGATTTCTTCTTCTAGCACTTGAGCACAATTATCCTTTCCATCATACTCACGAAAGATATTAAAAAGACGAAGCGTATGAGACAAACTTAACTCCATTTTTTTGTAATTTTATTTTATAGACTAACTAGTGCTAAAACAAAAAACAAAAAGATTCGATTGCAAGATCTAAAGATATACCTTCAAGCACTCACCTCCCCGGCAACGACGCCAGAAAAGAGCTTAGTTCACGGGGAGTGAGTGAGTGCCCTTTACCTATCCTCCCCGGCAACGGCGCCAGAAAAGAGCTTGATGTCTACTACACAACCTTCTTCTTGTAGACGTTGTTGGGCCTGCAAGTGCACAGGTTTGTAGGACAGTAGCAAATTTCCCTCAAGTGGATGACCTAAGGTTTATCAATCCGTAGGAGGCGTAGGATGAAGATGGTCTCTCTCAAGCAACCCTGCAACCAAATAACAAAGAGTCTCTTGTGTGCCCAACACACTCAATACAATGGTAAATTGTATAGGTGCACTAGTTCGGCGAAGAGATGGTGATACAAGTGCAAAATAGATAGTAGATATAGGTTTTTGTAATCTGAAATAATAAAAACAGCAAGGTAACTAATGATAAAAGTGAGCGTAAACGGTATTGCAATGATAGGAAACAAGGCCTAGGGTTCATACTTTCACTAGTGCAAGTTCTCTCAACAATAATAACATAGATAGATAATATAACAAGCCCTCAACATGCAACAAAGAGTCACTCCAAAGCCACTAATAGCGGAGAACAAACGTAGAGATTATGGTAGGGTACGAAACCACCTCAAAGTTATTCTTTCGGATCAATCTATAAAAGAGTTCGTACTAGAATAACACCTTAAGATACAAATCAACCAAAACCCTAATGTCACCTAGATACTCCATTGTCACCTCAAGTATCCGTGGGCATGATTATACGATATGCATCACACAATCTCAGATTCATCCAACCAACATAAAAGTACTTCAAAGAGTGCCCCAAAGTTTCTACCGGAGAGTCAAGAACGTGTGCCAACCCCTATACATAGGTTCCCAATGTCACGAAACCCGCAAGTTGATCACCAAAACATACATCAAGTGGCACATGATATCCCATTGTCACCACAGATAATCACGGCAATAAATACATCAAGTGTTCTCATAAAGACTCAATCCAATAAGATAACTCCAAAGGGGAAACTCAATTCATCACAAGAGAGTAGAGGAGGAGAAACATCATAAGATCCAACTACAATAGCAAAGCTCGGGATACATCAAGATCGTGCCATTGAGGGAACACGAGAGAGAACACGAGAGAGAGAGATCAAACACATAGCTACTGGTACATACCCTCAGCCCCGAGGGTGAACTACTCCCTCCTTGTCATGGATAGCACCGGGATGATGAAGATGGCCACCGGTGATGGGATCCCCCTCCGACAGGGCGCCAGAACGGGCTCCCGAGAGGTTTTTGGTGGCTAGAGAGGCTTGCGGCGGCGGAACTCCCGATCTATCTTTTGTTCTGAAAGTTTTAGGGTACGTAGGTATATATGGGTGAAAGGAGTACGACGATGGACCTCCGGGGTGCTCACGAGGCATGGGGCACGCCAAGGGGGGTGGGCGCGCCCCCCATTCTCGTGAGCACCTCCCTTCTTTCCTGACGTGCACTCCAAGTCCATCGGGTGGCTTTCCTTCCAAAAATAACTTCTCCAGTTGATTTCGTTCCGTTTTGACTTCGTCTGATATTCCTTTTCCTCGAAACTCTGAAATAGGCATAAAACAGCAAATCTGGGCTGGGCCTCCGGTTAATAGGTTAGTCCCAAAAATAATATAAAAGTGGATAATAAAGCCCAATATTGCCTAAAACAGTAGATAAAGTAGCATGGAGCAATCAAAAATTATAGATGCGTTGGAGACGTATCAACCGCTAATTGTTCATCAGGAAAGCTATCATCAATAGGCAGTGGGTCATCAAGAACATTCACTAACCTAGACAAGTTGTCTGCAACGGGGTTCTCAGCTCCCTTTCTATAAATAATATGCAAATCAAATTCTTGGAGCAGGAGAACCCGTGTAATGAGTCTAGGCTTAGCATCGTTCTTTTCCATAAGATATTTAATAGCAGCATGATTAGTGTGAATAGTAACTTTGGAATCAACAATATAAGGTCTAAACTTATCACATGCAAACACAACTCCTAAGAATTCTTTTTCAGTAGTAGCATAACTTCTCTGGGCAGTATCAAGAGTCTTACTAGCATACTGGATAACATTCAATTTCTTATCGACTCTTTGTCCTAGAATATCACCAACACCATAATCACTAGCATCACACATAATTTCAAAAGATAAATTCCAATCAGGTGGTTGAACAATAGGTGCAGTGATCAAAGCTGTAACGCCCCGGATTCGATGTGCCAGGTGTCTTCCAGTTATTCGCCGTCGTTGCCATGTCATTTGCTTGCGTGCTGCATTTTGTCATGTCATCATGTGCATCTCATTTTGCATATGTGTTCGTCTCATGCATCCGAGCTTTTTCCCCGTTGTCCGTTTTGCAATCCGACACTCCTATGTCCTCCGGCGTCCCCCTTTTGTCTCTTGTTGTGAGCGGGTGTTAAACATTCTCGAAATGGACCGTGCTTTGCCAAGCGGCCTTGGCACACCACCGATAGACTGCCTGTCAAGTTTCGTGCCATTTGGAGTCCGTTTGATACTCCAACGGTTAACCGGGGAACCGTAAAGGCCTCTTTTGAGTGTTGCAGCCCAACGCCCTCCAAACAGCCCAATAACTCGTCTAAGTCACTTCCATGCTCTTGGTCGTTCATCACGATCGTGTGGGCGAAAACCGCACCTCATTTGGACTCTCCTAGCTCCCTCTACCTATAAATAGGTGCCTCCCCCGAAATCCCGGGTCCAAACCCTAGCCTCTTCCTCCTCCGCACGCCGAACAAATCTACCCCGCCGCCGGACACGTCCGCCGCCGCCCTCGTCCAACCGGAAGGCGCCACGTCGCCCCCGCAGTCCCTCTCTCCTCTGCGCCCCGCCGCCAGGCCCGCTGGGCCCGAGGCCTGCCCGCCCGCGCCGCGACCGGGACCCGCGCCGCCTCCCACAAACGCGCCCGCGACCGGCGCTCGCCTCCGCCGCCGCCCCGGCGGTGCCTCCCCGCCGCCGCCCGGATGCCTTCTCACCGCCGTGCGCCGCCGCGTCCCGCACGCCCGTCCTCGCCGCCGGGTCCCGTCCCCGCCGCTGGCCCCGCGCCACCTCGCCGGATCTCCGCCGCCCGCCGCTCCTACCGCGCCGCCGCGCCCGGATCCGCCGGATCCCGGTCGGAGGACCTCGCCGGCCGGCCAGATCCGCCCCCCGAGCTCCCTCGACCTCGCCGGCGACTTCCCCGGCCACAACTCCGGAGAGCCGCCGCCTGCCTCATTTTCCGTGCCACGGTCAACCCTAGATCCGGAGTGGTAATTTCTGCCAAGTCCCGAAATTGTTGCATATTCTGGTGCTCTATTCATCATGCCATAACTTCATGTGCGTTGCTCCATTTTGTGTGTTTAATATATCAAAGTGTTCATGATGAGGTGCTCTTCATTTTGTTCCATTGTGCCATGCTTGTTTGAGTCCATCTGCATTCCCTAATCATCGTTGCAGGAGTGCTATATGATGTTAACTGCTGTCTATTAACAGAACTTGGTGATTTGTCTTTTTCATTGCATTTTGCGTGTGCATCCTTGAGCTTGATGTCTACATGAGTTTTAAGCTACATCATGTCATCTTTACAGTGGGGCAATCCATGTACTTTTGTGAGTCTTGTAGGGAGTGCATTGAGCTCGTGAAGTAGGGTACTTACTGTTACTGTTTTGCTAGGCTGAATCTGTTATCTCATGATGCTATGTAAACCTGCTGCTACAAGTCATTCTATACATAATCTGGAGATGTTAACTAAGGATGTTTTGTTATACATGTCACGCTCTATACATCTATGCCTTTGGTTGCAGTTATAGCCTGATTTAGCTTGTTTTAATCTTGCTCTCAAGTTGCTAAATAATGTTGTTGTCAGCCTTTTAACATTAAGTTCAGTTTTGCCATGAGCTTTGCTAATGATCCATGCACCCTATGAACTTGATCTTGCCATGCTTAGCTTGATAAACATGTATTCTTACTGTTGGTTACCTTGTCATGCCATGTATTGCTCTGTTGTGAGTGGTACAAGCTCACCAACATGCCTACTTATTGTTGTTCCTGCCATGTCTAAATCTATCATATCATTTGCCATGTTGGCATGGATGCTACCATGTTTTCTGTTGATCTTTGGAATTAGTTCAGTAAGGGAGTTTTGTTCTTTGTCTTTAGTGTTAGCATGCCCTGCCTTTGTTTGCCATGTTAAGTTCCTGTAGCATGTTGTTTGATAGCTCTAAACATTGCAACCTGATGTTATTTCTGCCAAGTCTGTAAACTGTTATTATTTGCAATCTTGCCATGTCCTTTTGAGCATGTTATATTGTTTTTTGGAGATAACACAGTGTTCATGTTTTGTCATGCTTTACCTGTTCATCACGTCCATGCCTTTTGTTCTCATGTTGGGGTCCTGTAGCTTATCTCTATGATTATTGCTAGATGCCTAGTTGCTGTTTTGGACATCTTGTCCTTTAAACTTGTTTCATGTGTATGTGTTGCACCGTTGCTCTGTTTTGAGTGTGCTCTATATGAAACTTGCTTGATTTTGTATGAAGTTTCATATTATCATGTTGCATCCATGTTTTGAGAGTGTTTGCTTGATGTTTGTATGCATTTTGCATCAATGCCATGTTTAACTTGTTTTGCTCATATCTTCTAGGCCGTAGCTCCGAATTAAATGAACTTTATATATAGCTTGACTAGAATCTCGTGTAGATCATCTTGGTGCATCTTAACTTGCTGTTTAACAACTTGAACATAAGGTTTATTCAGTTCTGGACCAATTTATAAATTTGCATATGAGGACTTAGCGGAATTGTTATATGTTGTTTCCGGCCTCATTTAACTTTGCTTTGATGTGTTGTTCTTGTATGCATCATCTTTTGCCATGAATAGCTTCATGTAGCCTTTGTCATGCATCATGCTTGGTTGAGCATCTTGTCATGTTTATGTGTGGTGTGTTTACCTTGTTGTTTGCTTCTTTCCGATTGTGCTCCTTCTCGTTAGTTCCTGTTTCGTTGCGATCGTGAGGATTCGTTCGTCTACACTTGGTTCGTCTTCGTGGCTTCATCTTCTTCATGGACTCGTTCTTCTTCCTAGCGGGATTTCAGGCAAGATGACCGTCACCTTGGATCTCATTACTATCATTGCTATGCTAGTTGCTTCGTTCTATCGCTATGCTGTGCTTCCTATCACTTGTTCTTCAAGCCTCCCCAAATTGCCATGTCAGCCTCTAACCTTTTCACCCTTCCTAGCAAACCGTTGCTTGGCTATGTTACCGCTTTTGCTCAGCCCCTCTTATAGCGTTGTTAGTTGCAGGTGACGTTGAAGATTGCTCCATGGTGGACAGGATTATGGTTGGGATATCACAATATCTCTTATTTAATTAATGCATCTATATACTTGGTAAAGGGTGGAAGGCTCGGACTTATGCCTGGTGTTTTGTTCCACTCTTGCCACCCTAGTTTCCGTCATACAGGTGTTATGTTCCTTGATTTTGCGTTCCTTACGCGGTTGGGTGATTTATGGGACCCCCTTGACAGTTCGCTTTGAATAAAACTCCTCCAGCAAGGCCCAACATTGGTTTTACCATTTGCCTCACCACCACCTATACCTTTCCCTTTGGTCGGCCAACCCGAGGGCCATCTTTATTTTAGCCCCCCTGAGCCAGTGCTTCTCTAAGTGCTGGTCCAAACCGAGCGATGTCCGGCGCCCCCTGGGCAACCAGGGTCTATGCCAACCCGACGTCTGGCTCATCCGATGTGCCCTGAGAACAAGATACGTGCGAGACTCCTATCGGGATTTGTTGGCACATCAGGCGGCTTTGCTGGTCTTGTTTTACCATTGTCGAAATGTCTTGTAAACTGGGATTGCGAAACTGATCGGGTCTTCCTGGGAGAAGGAATATCCTTCTTTGACTGTGAGAGCTTGTGATGGGCTAAGTTGGGACACCCCTGCAGGGTATTATCTTTCGAAACCCGTGCCCGCGGTTATGTGGCAGATAGGAATTTGTTAATGTCCGGTTGTAGATAACTTGACACCAGATTCGAATTAAAACGCATCAACCATGTGTGTAGCCGTGATGGTCTCTTTTCGGCTGAGTCCGGGAAGTGAACACGGTTTTGGGTTATGTTTGACGTAAGTAGGAGTTCAGGATCACCTCTTGATCATTGCTAGCTTCACGACCGTTCCGTTGTTTCTCTCCCCGCTCTCATTTGCGTATGTTAGCCACCATATCATGCTTAGTCGCTGCTGCAACCTCACCACTTATCCTTTCCGTACCCATTAAGCTTTGCTAGTCTTGATACCCATGGTTATGGGATTGCTGAGTCCTCGTGGCTCACCGATTACTACAACACCAGTTGCAGGTGCAGGTTTCGCGATGATCATGACGCGAGAGCGATGCTTGCTTGTTTTGGAGTTCTTCTTCTGCTTCTTCTTCAATCATGGGATAGGTTCCAGGTCGGCAGCCTGGGCTAGTAGGGTGGATGTCGTTTGAGTTTCTGTTTGTGTTCATCCGTAGTCGGGTGTTGCTCTTATGTATTGTGATGTTGTATTCATGTGGCATTGTATGCCTTTTGTATGTATCCCCATCTATTATGTAATGTTGATGTAATGATATCCACCTTGTAAAAGCGTTTCAATATGTGGTTCTATCCTTGGTGGGACCTTCGAGTCTCTTTAGGATAATATCACATATTGGGCGTGACAAAAGATTTCTTAAGTATTTCAAATGATTCTACACAATCATCATAAAAGACAAAAGGAATATCTTTTTGCAACAAATTAGTCAGAGGCCTAGAAATTTTAGAAAAGTCCTTAATGAACCTCCTATAAAAACCGGCATGACCAAGGAAACTTCTTATACCTTTTATGTCCTTGGGACATGTCATCTTTTCAATACCATCATCTTTGGCTTTGTCAACTTGAATACCTCTCTCGGAAATCTTATGCCCCAAGATAATGCCTTCATTAACCATAAAGTGACACTTTTCCCAATTCAGGACGAGACTAGTGTCTTCACATCTCTGCAAAACTCGATCAAGGTTGCTCAAACAATCATCAAAAGAGGATCCATAAACGGAGAAATCATCCATGAATACCTCACAAATCTTTTCACAAAAATCAGAGAATATAGAAATCATGCATCTTTGAAAGGTAGCAGGTGCATTACATAAACCAAAAGGCATACGTCTATAAGCAAAAGTACCAAAAGGGCAAGTAAAAGTAGTTTTAGATTGATCCTTCGCTGACACATGTATTTGAGAGAAACCAGAATAACCATCTAGAGAGCAGAAATGTGTGTGTTTGGATAGTCTTTCTAGCATTTGATCAATAAAAGGTAAAGGGTAATGATCTTTCTTAGTAGCTTTATTTAACTTACGAAAATCAATTACCATCCTATAACCTGTAATAATTCTTTGCGGGATCAATTCATCTTTATCATTAGGAACAACGGTAATACCTCCCTTTTTAGGAACACAATGGACAGGGCTTACCCATTCACTATCAGCAACGAGATAAATAATACCTGCCTCAAGGAGCTTTAGTATCTCCTTTCTTACCACTTCTTTCATCTTGGGATTTAGTCGTCTTTGAGGATCTCTAACTAGTTTGGCATATTTTTCCACTGTAATTTTGTGTTGGCATAATGTGGGACTAATGCCCTTGAGATCATCCAGAGTATATCCAATGGCTGCTCGGTGCTTCTTCAGAGTTTTCAATAATCTTTCTTCTTCTTGCTATGAAAGGTTAGCACTAATAATAACATGATATATTTCCTTTTTATCAAGATAAGCATACTTAATATTATCAGGTAATGGTTTGAGTTCAAAGACGGGATCACCCTTGGGTGGAGGAGGATCCCTAAGAATTTCAACGGGAAGGTTATGGTTCAGCATATGTTCCTGTTTAAGGAACACTTCATCTATTTCCCTTCTTTCCTTCATAAACATATCGTTTTCATGGTCTTGCAAATATTGTTCTAACGGATCAGTAGGAGGCACGACAATGGAAGCAAGACCAATAATCTCATCCTTACTAGGTGGTTCCCTATCACGAGGTTGTCTACGAAACTTAGCAAAATTAAACTCATGGGACATACCATCTATGCCAACGGTGACAGTATCTTTTTCACAATCAGTCTTAGCACTAGCTGTATTCAAGAAGGGTCTAACAAAAATAATGGGACAAAAATCATCTTGTGGGGAGCCAAGAACAAGAAAATCAGCAGGGTATTTAACCTTCCCACACAAAACTTCAACATCTCTAACAATCCCAACTGGTTTAATGGTATCCCTATTAGCAAGCTTAATAGTAACATCAATGTCTTCTAATTCAACGAGTGCAATGTCGTGCATAATTTCTTTACATAGATCATAAGGTATCGCACTAGCACTAGCACCCATATCACATAAGCCATGATAACAATGATCTCCTATTTTAACAGAAATAACATGCATGCCTACGATAGGTCTATGTATCTTAGTATCTGGTCTAGCAATATTAGCAGATTCATCATAGAAATAAATAGCATGCCCATCTAAATCATCATCCAAGAGATCTTTAACCATAGCAATACTAGGTTCAACATTGATTTGCTCAGGAGGTGTATAAGTCCTAGTATTACTCTTACGAACAACAGTCGAAGCTTTAGCATGATCCTTTATCCTAACAGGAAAAGGAGGTTTATCGACATAAGTAGTAGGAACAATAGGATCACTATACGTGATAGTCTTTTCTTCAACTGTAACAGGTGCAACTACTTTCACTTCAACATGAGGATTATATTTAAACCACTTCTCATTAGGGAGATCAATGTGGGTAGCAAAAGATTCATAGAAAGAAGCTACTATCTCAGAGTCAAGTCCATACTTAGCGCTAAATCCACGAAAAGCATCGGTATTCATAAAAGATTTAACACAATCGAACTTAGGTGTCATACCTGACTCCTTACCATCGTCGGAACCCCAATCTTCAGAGTTGCGTTTAATTCTTTCCAATAAGTCCCATTTGAAATCAATAGTCTTTATCATATAAGAACCACACAGGAAGTATCGAGCAGGTTGCGATTATCAAGAGAAAGCCGAGCATAAAAGTTTTGAATAATCATTTCCCGGGAGAGCTCATGATTGGGGCATGAATATAACATTGACTTAAGCCTCCCCCAAGCTTGAGCGATGCTTTCTCCTTCGCGAGGCCAGAAATTATATATGTAATTACGATCACGATGAACAAGATGCATAGGATAGAACTACTGGTGAAATTCCAACTTCAATCGCTTATAATTCCAAGACCTTGTATCATCACATAGCCTATACCATGTCAATGCATCTCCCTTAAAAGATAAAGGGAAGACCTTCCTTTTGACAACATCATCGGGAATACCTACAAGCTTAAATAATCCACAAACTTCATCCACAAAGATAAGGTGTAAATCGGGATGCAATGTTCCATCTCCTGCAAATGGATTAGCTAGCAGTTTCTCTATCATAGTCCTTTCTATAAGTAAGAGTGTCAAACCCAACGAGGCGCAGAAGGAAATGATAAGAGGTTTTCAGTAAGGTTTTCTCTGCAAGCACTAAAATTGTAGGTAATAGATAGTTTTGTGATAAGATAAATAGTAACGAGTAACAAGTAAATAAAGTAAATAAAATGCAGCAAGGTGGACCAATCCTTTATGTAGCAAAGGATAAGCCTGGACAATTTCTAATAATGAGAAAGGAGCTCCCGAGGACACATGGGAATTATCGTCAAGCTGGTTTTCATCACGTCCATATGATTCGCGTTCGGTACTTTGATAATTTGATATGTGGGTGGACCAGTGCTTGGGTACAGCCCTTACTTGGACAAGCATCCCACTTATGATTAACCCCTATTGCAAGCGTCCACAACTACAAAAGAAGTATTAAGGTAAACCTAACCACAACATTAAACATATGGATCCAAATCAGCTCCTAACGAAGCAATGCATAAACTAGGGTTTAAGCTTCTATACTCTAGCAACCCATCATATACTTATTACTTCCCCATTCCTTCCTCTAGGCCCAAATAATGGTGAAGTGTCATGTAGTCGATGTTCACATAACACCACTAGAGGAAAATACAACATACATCTCATCAAAATATCGAACGAATACCAAATTCACATGACTACTAATAGCAAGACTTCACCCATGTCCTCAGGAACAAACATAACTACTCACAAAGCATATCCATGTTCATAATCAGAGGAGTAATAATATGCATAAAGGATCTGAACATATGATCTTCCACCAAGTAAACCAATTAGCATCAACTACAAGGAGTAATCGACACTACTAGCAACCCACAGGTACCAATTTGTGGTTTTGATACAAGATTGGATACAAGAGATGAACTAGGGTTTTGAGAGGAGATGATGCTGGTGAAGATGTTGATGGAGATTCACCCCCTCCCGATGAGAGGATCGTTGGTGATGATGTTGGTGATGATTTCCCCCTCCCGGAGGGAAGTGTCCCCGGCAGAACAGCTCCGCCGGAGCCCTAGATTGATTCCGCCAAGGTTCCGCCTCGTGGTGGTGGAGTTTCGTCCCGTAAGCTTGCCCACGATTTTTTCCAGGGTAAAAGCTCTCATATATCAGAAGATGGACACCGGGGGCCCACCAGGGGGCCTAGGAGACAGGGGGACGCGCCCAGTAGGGGGCGCCCCCCACCCTCTTGGACAGGGTGTGGCCCCCTGATGTATTTCTTTCGCCCAATAATTCCTATTAATTCCAAAAACATGTTTCGTGGAGTTTCATGATTTTTGGAGCAGTGCAGAATAGGATTCCAATGTTTGCTCCTTTTCCAGCCAGAATTCCAGTTGCCGGCATTCCCCCTCTTCATGGTAAACCTTGTAAAATAAGAGAGAATAACCATAAGTATTGAGATATAATGTGTAATAACAGCCCATAATGCAATAAATATTGATATAAAAGCATGATGCAAAATGGACGTATCAGCCAAGCCCTTCTCAATCCTCAAGGTGGAGGCAATCAGATAGACAAGCTGATCTTGCTTGCTCTTCAGGAATACTTGAGATGCCTCTTCAGCAGTTGGCATATTTGCAGCTTTCTCTGCCCTTGCCTTCTCTCTCTTCTCATGTGCTTGAGCTGATGATGGTTCATTCTCATTCATAACAACAATGTTATCCTCAAATTCAGGGTAGATGGGCAGGTGCTCCTTATCCAATAGATATTTGCCTGTGCCCATCTTGGAGTTGATGAGCTCCTGATTTGTGGGGCATACCCACAAGATCTCTTCTGATTAGCTGCTGTTCTTTTGATTGTTTCCACAATCAGACTCATGACTTTAAATTTCTAAGGCACATCAAACAAATGTAGCAAATTGATAGCATGTCCTCTGATCATCTTGTGATCACCTGACTTGGGTTTCAGCTTTCTCAAAACAAGTGAATCATCTTCTTCTGCAGCTTCAGGCACTGGGACCTTGTTCTTCTCCTCAGCAGGTATACTTCTAGTGTTCCTCTTGGGTTTAGGCTTTTGAGCTGGAGCAACAGCCTTTGGAGCAGCTTTGGGCTTAGATGGAGCAGCCCCTGATCTGATTGCATCTCCCATGAGCTTCTAAGCTTTGGGTGCTGGAGCAACATCCTCTTCCTCTTCATCTTCCTCATCAGAATCTCTCCTCATGGAGGGCTTGCCAAGAACTTTGGCAGTAGTTGTTCTTACCCTCTTCTTTTTCTTGTCTTCACCAGCAGCTTCTTCTTCTGATTCAATGGTGAACTTCATAGTTTCACCTGTGGCAACCTTCCTGGGTTTGGATGTAGGCACTCTCCTGGCAGGTGCCTTCTTGTTCATGCCTGGCTTGGTGGTAGCAGCACTGCCATATTCCTTCTTCATCACTTTCTTCTTGGAGGTGGCCTCATCCTCAACAGCAACATAATCCTCATCGTCAGAATCTGAGGTTTTCTTCTTCCTTGTCCTGGTGGCTGCCTTTGGCAAGTTGCTGGGTGTGCTCCTGCTGCCCTCATCATAGCTGCTTGAGGGACTAGTGCCCTCACTCAATTGAGCTTGCTCCTCAGACTTGTTCTGGCTATCACTTTGATCAGACATCTCTGCAAACTCACTAACAGCAGACCCTGTGAATAGATATAGATGAGTTAGAGTGGATGAGCATCACAAAGTACAGAGGTTTTCAAACCCAACGAGGCGCAGAAGGAAATGATAAGAGGTTTTCAGTAAGGTTTTCTCTGCAAGCACTAAAATTGTAGGTAATAGATAGTTTTGTGATAAGATAAATAGTAACGAGTAACAAGTAAATAAAGTAAATAAAATGCAGCAAGGTGGACCAATCCTTTATGTAGCAAAGGATAAACCTGGACAATTTCTAATAATGAGAAAGGAGCTCCCGAGGACACATGGGAATTATCGTCAAGCTAGTTTTCATCACGTCCATATGATTCGCGTTCGGTACTTTGATAATTTGATATGTGGGTGGACCAGTGCTTGGGTACAGCCCTTACTTGGACAAGCATCCCACTTATGATTAACCCCTATTGCAAGCGTCCACAACTACAAAAGAAGTATTAAGGTAAACCTAACCACAACATTAAACATATGGATCCAAATCAGCTCCTAACGAAGCAATGCATAAACTAGGGTTTAAGCTTCTATACTCTAGCAACCCATCATATACTTATTACTTCCCCATTCCTTCCTCTAGGCCCAAATAATGGTGAAGTGTCATGTAGTCGATGTTCACATAACACCACTAGAGGAAAATACAACATACATCTCATCAAAATATCGAACGAATACCAAATTCACATGACTACTAATAGCAAGACTTCACCCATGTCCTCAGGAACAAACATAACTACTCACAAAGCATATCCATGTTCATAATCAGAGGAGTAATAATATGCATAAAGGATCTGAACATATGATCTTCCACCAAGTAAACCAATTAGCATCAACTACAAGGAGTAATCGACACTACTAGCAACCCACAGGTACCAATTTGTGGTTTTGATACAAGATTGGATACAAGAGATGAACTAGGGTTTTGAGAGGAGATGATGCTGGTGAAGATGTTGATGGAGATTCACCCCCTCCCGATGAGAGGATCGTTGGTGATGATGTTGGTGATGATTTCCCCCTCCCGGAGGGAAGTGTCCCCGGCAGAACAGCTCCGCCGGAGCCCTAGATTGATTCCGCCAAGGTTCCGCCTCGTGGTGGTGGAGTTTCGTCCCGTAAGCTTGCCCACGATTTTTTCCAGGGTAAAAGCTCTCATATATCAGAAGATGGACACCGGGGGCCCACCAGGGGGCCTAGGAGACAGGGGGACGCGCCCAGTAGGGGGCGCCCCCCACCCTCTTGGACAGGGTGTGGCCCCCTGATGTATTTCTTTCGCCCAATAATTCCTATTAATTCCAAAAACATGTTTCGTGGAGTTTCATGATTTTTGGAGCAGTGCAGAATAGGATTCCAATGTTTGCTCCTTTTCCAGCCAGAATTCCAGTTGCCGGCATTCCCCCTCTTCATGGTAAACCTTGTAAAATAAGAGAGAATAACCATAAGTATTGAGATATAATGTGTAATAACAGCCCATAATGCAATAAATATTGATATAAAAGCATGATGCAAAATGGACGTATCAGCCAAGCCCTTCTCAATCCTCAAGGTGGAGGCAATCAGATAGACAAGCTGATCTTGCTTGCTCTTCAGGAATACTTGAGATGCCTCTTCAGCAGTTGGCATATTTGCAGCTTTCTCTGCCCTTGCCTTCTCTCTCTTCTCATGTGCTTGAGCTGATGATGGTTCATTCTCATTCATAACAACAATGTTATCCTCAAATTCAGGGTAGATGGGCAGGTGCTCCTTATCCAATAGATATTTGCCTGTGCCCATCTTGGAGTTGATGAGCTCCTGATTTGTGGGGCATACCCACAAGATCTCTTCTGATTAGCTGCTGTTCTTTTGATTGTTTCCACAATCAGACTCATGACTTTAAATTTCTAAGGCACATCAAACAAATGTAGCAAATTGATAGCATGTCCTCTGATCATCTTGTGATCACCTGACTTGGGTTTCAGCTTTCTCAAAACAAGTGAATCATCTTCTTCTGCAGCTTCAGGCACTGGGACCTTGTTCTTCTCCTCAGCAGGTATACTTCTAGTGTTCCTCTTGGGTTTAGGCTTTTGAGCTGGAGCAACAGCCTTTGGAGCAGCTTTGGGCTTAGATGGAGCAGCCCCTGATCTGATTGCATCTCCCATGAGCTTCTAAGCTTTGGGTGCTGGAGCAACATCCTCTTCCTCTTCATCTTCCTCATCAGAATCTCTCCTCATGGAGGGCTTGCCAAGAACTTTGGCAGTAGTTGTTCTTACCCTCTTCTTTTTCTTGTCTTCACCAGCAGCTTCTTCTTCTGATTCAATGGTGAACTTCATAGTTTCACCTGTGGCAACCTTCCTGGGTTTGGATGTAGGCACTCTCCTGGCAGGTGCCTTCTTGTTCATGCCTGGCTTGGTGGTAGCAGCACTGCCATATTCCTTCTTCATCACTTTCTTCTTGGAGGTGGCCTCATCCTCAACAGCAACATAATCCTCATCGTCAGAATCTGAGGTTTTCTTCTTCCTTGTCCTGGTGGCTGCCTTTGGCAAGTTGCTGGGTGTGCTCCTGCTGCCCTCATCATAGCTGCTTGAGGGACTAGTGCCCTCACTCAATTGAGCTTGCTCCTCAGACTTGTTCTGGCTATCACTTTGATCAGACATCTCTGCAAACTCACTAACAGCAGACCCTGTGAATAGATATAGATGAGTTAGAGTGGATGAGCATCACAAAGTACAGAGGTTTTGCAAAACAATCGAGTCAAAAACTTAGTTTTAGTTTTCCACAGAAAGCATTTCGGAGCTACCGATTTGTAAACTCGGTGATACCGAAGCAGCTTTTGGAACCTAAACTAGTGAACTCGGTCAGACTGACTCACAGTTCGGTGGCACCAAGACTGCTCGGGTTTCACAGAGAATCGAACTCGGTCACACCGATTGCAATTCTCGGTCAGACCAAAAATCGCATGTGCAATGGCCTAAGCCAAATCGGTGAGACCGATTTCAACAACTCGGTCGGTCCGAGATGAGTTCGGCGGAAACCTAACCCTAAATTTTCAAATCAAATCAAATCTACAGGATGTTTTCACTAGATAAGATGATTTCATACGTGGCAAGAATCATGGGAAATCAATGTGCTAGGAATCGGAGTTAAAGAATAGCACAAAGTATCAAGTTCATACCCTAACTCGGCGGTGAACTTGCTACGGCGGCAACGGCGAGGCAGATTGCCGTTGACGGCGGCAGAGACCAGTGACAGGAGGTCACTGGCGGCGAGAGGACGATCCGGAGACCCGAAGAGGCAGAGCAGGTTACGGGCGGGTGAAGAGTTTCGGAAAATTTTCCAAAATTTGACCCGTCAGTATATATAGCCTGACCCTGTCGGTGTGACCGAGTGGAACAACTCGGTGGCACTGAGACGCAAAACTGCGAGCAGTTATTGCAACTCGGTGTGACCGAAAGGTTCTAATCGGTTACACCGAGATTGAAAACCTAGATCAACTTAGTGATCTCGGTATGACCGAAAAGGGTGAATCGGTCAGACCGAAATGCACAAAGAGGTTTTGGAAGTTTAAGTCTATGAAGAATCGGGGACTCCGAGTGCTCCTCACACAGAGTGGTTCAAATCTGACATGATCAAACTTTGTGATGTAGCATGAATAGAGTTTGAGACAAGAAAAGCATAGATAGCTAGAGAAGGTTCTTAGGCATTCTTGTCCATCCACTTGGTAAAAGGAAAGAAACCAAACAATCAAAACAACAAGTGGATGTCCTCGAATGAGTAAAATATGCAACCAACATACTCACACAATAAAATGGCAAATGAAATATGTGGCAAAGCATGCACAACCAATTCTAGCATCTATCAAACAATTGGCGATGACTAGGTCATCTATATATGAGTATATTGACTAAGGAGTCAAATGAGAACATTTGATCATAGGTCATACTCATCGTTTAAGCACAAGTGGGGTTACCACTTTTACATAAAGCATTGTTGTGTTCACACCATTAGAGTTGCTTTAGCTCAATTCTTAGAGTAAATCTCCCCCTAGATGTGAGATCCCCCCTAAGAGGGATGAACTAACCTTGGGTTTTGTCGACGATGACTTCATGTAGGTGTTGAAGATGTGGATGCTCAATGTTGATGTAGATCATTTGGAGCAATCCATTGGAGTGAGTTGCACTTTCAATACCTACACGGCTTAGTCCCACAAGGAACAAACAAGGATATCCATAGACATAGAGTGATGCACACACAAGATGATGTCCATGAAAGCATTAGGTTACCTTGTCCCTTGTCTTACCAACAAGAGGGTTTGTGACTCCTTGAACTAGTGCAAGATGTGGAAGTTGATTGCACTTGTTCTTGCCAAAATGATAAGAGTGAAGTATGTTGGCGGAGTCACCCTCAAGAACTCTCTAGTTCTTCTTGTTTGGGATCCACATCATCTTGATGGGAATCCTTGGAGTTGTAGTTGTACTTGATGAAGTAGAACTTGATGTAGTCTTGGGAACCCACTTGACCAAGGCCTCAGGAGCTTCTTCAAATGCATCAATCTCCTCTTGAAGCTTGTCCTTGCCTTTTTGCTTGTGGTCTTGTGGTGGAAGATCATCTTGAGCTTGTGTCCCTTTGAAAGAAGTAGGATCGTACTTCTCTTGTTGAGGAACAAACTTCGTCTTGGGGTATTGATCTTCTTCCCACTCAACTCCATTGGCATTGAACTTTCGTTCAAAACCAACACCTTGATTCTTCCGGTGCCTTCCTTGCTTGCGTACAATTTCCTTGAATTGTTTACTTCCGGCAAGGCTCTTGTAAACACCTTTCTCTATAATTCCCTTCAATAAGCTATTTTCTTGCTCAAGTGTAACTTGGCTAAGAGAATCATTAGTGGAATCAAGAGAACTACTAGAAGCAACAACATTGGATTTAGCGTGATTATTGTTACTACTAGAAGAAGAATCTTTCTTGTTCTTGTTACTGGACTTGACTTGTGGCATATAAGTAGATAAGAGTAAATGCTTGGCAATGTAAGAAGAACTTTTCTTGCGAAGATCATCATTGATTGCCTTTAAAAACTCATGCTCTTGCTCAAGGTTGAGATTTTCAAAGCGTAACTTCTCATGAGTCTTTAAAAAGTTCTCGATGATCTTCCAAGATAGTTTCATGAGCTAACTTAAGAGTGTTTAGTTCTTTAGTTAGGCACTCAATCTTCTCCTTATCATTGTCATTCGTTTTATCTTGATTAGCATGATTATTTGACGTTTCATCATAGTATTCATCACTAGAGTTCTCAACAAATAAATCATCATCACCTAACAAGTCATCTTCATCACTATTAAAAAAGCTAGTACGTGCTTAAATGGGGTGCTAAATTCTATTAAAGAAATTAGCATACCTATTTAATTCTTGGGTTCTATTATTTATGCCACTAGTTGTGTATCACTACTCAGTTTTGCCATTAGAAGTTACAACTACTCAAAAATGCCATCGATCCATGAGATGCCTGCTCAAAAATGCAATTAGATATCTCAAAAATGACATTGTTAAGTTAGATGTTTGCTCAAAAATGACATTAGACATTGTTATTTTCACGTCAAACCCGTTGACCATGTTACATGACAAAAATAAGCCGATTCTCACAATGATAAGTGTGGCCCCGCTTGTCAGGAGTAACCAAGCGGATAATTTTACAGGAAAATAAGAACGCCGTTGGGATCAAGTAGGCCCCACACTTTATTTTACTGTAGTGAGATAGAGGGAGAGCTGGCATGTTGGTCCATCGGTATTTATGTCATTATAACATGGCAAAAGAGATTTGAGTCACAATAACGGTGTCCAGCACAACCCACCCCTCAAATAAAACTAAGCACCCTGGAATTCTTTGACAAAACTAAGCACCCTGAAATTCTTTGATAACTAAACTGCCGGCTATATGATGTTGGCCATATATATTGTACGTATATAATGTGAAGAAACGAGTGGTAGTACTATACCAACTAAAAGATGAAATGTAAGAAATACTAGTATGTACATATTGAAGAGTTAAAGTAACGAGAAGAAACATAACATAGTTCTGCTGGGGGCTCAGCACAACACACCCCTCAAATTAGACTAAGCACACCTGAAATTAAACTATGCAACTAATCCGGTACACACTGCATTAAAACCACCATGAGCAACGACACTGCCACCTTACTCGGAGTCCTCGTCCATGTCCTCGACTTCGTCCTTGTCCCTCTTCCTCTTGGCCGATACTTCTTTGCTTGAACCGCATGCTTGGCTCTTG
This sequence comes from Triticum aestivum, assembly GCF_018294505.1. Lineage (NCBI taxonomy): Eukaryota > Viridiplantae > Streptophyta > Magnoliopsida > Poales > Poaceae > Triticum > Triticum aestivum. The sequence goes on from NC_057801.1 coordinate 310,705,296, forward strand.
CTCTTCATCCAACCCTTGTAGATATTGAAACAAAGGTAGCCATCCATTATAGCATAGTGGATGTGGTCTATATCTAGTACATTCCACTGCCGTGCATGATGATGAAACGTGTGTGGAGGTTTCTCCAGTTTACCGTACGAAGGATACACCATGGCTCCTGCCAGGGTCAACATTCAAGGCTGACCACTGGAGGGCAGCAACCGGTTCTTCTGGAGGTCGAAGGGGTTGTCTACAATGAGGCCTATCTGACCCAGGACTCTTTCGTCGTTCGTAAAGTCTATATTAACGTATTTGACTAGGCCGCTCTTGAGGAAGTTCTTAAAATCCTGGCACTCAACGTCGGCATGGCATATGTGGTAGACCAAGCATAAGTCATGCACACAAACCTGGATCACGGCGGGCTTCTTCTTCTCTTCCTCCTTTAGATCCTTCTCTCGTCCCAAGACTGTGATACTCAACATCTAGCCCAGCGACCCACTCATCATTTGAGTTTTCGAACATGCGTCTGAAGCGAGCAAGGCATCCTTTCACCGTCGCAGAAGAATGGGTGTAGATGACGTCGAACTCATCGCCAGTGATGGTTCTAACCTTGTACTAACCGCTGATCATGGAGATTTGGGACGCCATGGATTTGGGAGGAGGGTTAGGATTAGTGGAACTGCCGTAATGTGAAAGGACGAGACGACTAGGAGCGAACTGCCGTAATGTTAAAGGACGTCCGGGGACGAGTAGGAGCGAACTGCCAGCGGTTTTTCGATTGTAAAAATGCTGAGTGGGGCGTGCGAACGGCAGGGTAGTGGCTTGCATGGTGGATAAATGGAATCATGCACAGTACTATGGGGGCTGAATTAGATGTCATGTCCACTCAATGCCCAATTAAATGGCTTTCGATGTCATGTCAAGCATCAGGAAAATTACAGGTGATACGAAGCTTTCCATTCTCCCATGATACAGGCTTCCGAGAGCCCTTGGATCTGAGATCGAACGGTTGCATGGCGTGATTCTAGACCTATTGGTGAATATCCTATCCTGGAGGGTTATTCTGCAAATTTTCAGCAACTTAGCATGCGACCGTTCGATCTCAGATCCAAGGGCTGCCGGCAGCCCGTATCATGGTCGCGCCTACCACGACCGTCGCCTCGCTCGCACGGTCGCGCCCTTGGAGATTTAACATGGTGCGTTAGGCTATCTGATGTTGGCATGTCATACATAGTCATCACTTAGTGACTCATACTACACCAAGGTTAGCTATAAGGTTGGCTATAAGACTATTTTTTTACTTCTCTCTATCTCTTTCTTCGTAGTATTTATTGCATTTGCCAAGGAGTGACCTCTTCCAATGAAATGGTGCTTAGATGAGGTTCTAAGGGCATTAAATGGCTTAGCAATCAAGTCCCCAATGCATAGGTGCTTAGTTTTTTGTTGCTAAGTTTGCTTCATTTAATTAGCCATAGACTCAAATTGTCTTTTCACCTAGGTACACGCGCTTAGCACCGTTTCTTCCTTGGGTCACCAAACTAGTCTCTCTCTTCTTAATTAACTTGCCACATCAGACTTTATGCCTATGCGGCAAGCTTAGCACCTGTAGGAGCAAGTAAGTACAATAGTGGGCTATAAGCCCGCTTTACATGTCATTTTTGCATATGTGGAGGAAAGAGGCAAGGAAAAAGTGGAGAAGTGGGATCTCATGCAAAAGCCAGCCTCTACATGGTGGAGCATTTGGAGAGGCACCTGTATGGAGGTGGTCAGGAATTGGGAGACTCACGCCGGTCATAGCGTCGCAGTTAAATGATAATGGAAAGTCAAATCACGGGGCCCCACCTGTCCAGCAGTAACTCGCTTTCAAATCACATAGCCCTACGTTTGCAGCAGCCTACTCCCTCATCTTCTTGTGTCTCTGTCGAACCGATTAGGCGGAACTGCCCCACCTACCACGCAGGAAAAGCCCCGCCCTCGACTTTTAAATAGTACAGTATACTAATTTTGTATCCATGGATTACGCCATGGAGCAAAGCCTCAAGAAAACTGCGATACACATGTACGAAGTATACAACACGCCCGTCGCATTCGCGTCGCACCCCAGATGGTCGGTCGGTTTGGCACGCTATTCTCCAAATGGAACACGCGTCATATTGCTTTTGCACACACATGTGGGACCGCAACTAAGAACCGACCATAGGCACACTCCCCGGCCCCACAAGTCGGGTGACTTAATAGAAGAGAGAGATGAGCGATAGTACTAGAGAAGTGTTGTACTACGTTGGTGCCTGGACGATCCCTACAAGACACGGAAGATCAGTTCGTCCATGCATGTGACCAGACTCCAGCAGACACGCCTGGATTGTCTATCGTCTACATATTGTGCAGGCTGTGTTGTATAGGGCTGTGGTTCTAGTGAGAAATCTAAAAAAGGTTTCTTCTCATCTTGCAAAATTAGGTGTCATGTGCTTCGGATCATTGCGAGGGTTAAACAGCGACAACTGAGTTGGGCTAGTCATTGGGGGCACATGCACGAAACTACTCGGTTGCCATCTAGGTCAAGTCGGCTATGTTAATTAGGACATCTATCGACGGACCCCTTTTCTACAAGTTTATCTTTAATTTGAGCTTGATCCTCTTCTAGTTTATCCGTCGGGATTCATGTTGTCTCCTTTGGGCAGTGAGGTTATGATTTCTTGTCATGTGGCATTTTTCGTGTTATATGTTATAATTCAGTGCTTCAGATCAAAATGACGACAACGCGCCTCGGGGGCACGTGCATGAAGACTTTTCGACAGTCATTGACGAGGTCAAGCCGGCTTCGGTAGACAAAAGTAAACTAGTACTCCACTATATAGGCAGGAGCCTCCGCGCTTGCTTGCTAGTGTTGCTCTCTTCATACTGTCTCGTCCTCTCCAGATCTAAACACGATAGCGGTGGCCACACTCTCTCTCTGCTCACCGCTGGTCACAGATCCAGCCGGATCCTCTCCGCTGGGGGAGGTGAGAAGGTGCAACGTTCACACGGTCGTCCTCGGCGATGGCTCTTACCCACTGCTGGTGCATCCCGATCAGCGTGCCTTGCTGTTCTCTCCCAAGCACCGCTGGCAAGGGAGGGCCTCCGACCCCTTCTTCCTCGCTACCGTAGTGTGGGCAGATCCGGCCTCCCGCCGCCCACCTAGCGACATCCTGGCGACCCTCAAGTATAACTTCCTTCGAAACCGGCCTTTCTCTACTTCCCGAGCTCCTGACGTTGTTGCATTTGTATCTTTTACTATTTCTCAGCCCCCCTCGAAGATAGGATCGATCGGCTGTTCGAAAACCACCTAAATTTTTACTGTTAAGAGGTAAAACTAGTTCATGCACTCGAATCTAGTACTACTTGGTTCAAACAAGGAAGAAAGGGGGTGGGGGTGGGGGAAGATTTGTTACCTGAATATAGGACTTGGTCGAAAGAGGAAATAATGGGGGCGAAAAGTAGCAGAGACTGGCTATCCAACTGGTCTCTAGGTCTAATAGGGAAATAAAGGGAAACGCAGTACAAACTCAATATAAACCCGATCTATTGGTTGAAAAAGGAAAGAAAGTGGGGACTGGGGGACAAGTCAACAGAGTAAGTCCAGCACTAGATTTGCTAGCCTCACACAGTATAAGGTGGCTATACCGAACAAAAATGGGACCAACCCAGATATCCTGTTCTGATGTTTGTTGCCCCGAGCCACTCTTATGTAATGCCACTGGTAAAATGTAGCAGTCGCACTGTTAAAAGTAAGGACACGTTAAACCAATGTTGTTTTCAATGTAATGCCTCCAGTAATATGAATCAATGGCACTTTTTTCATGTTCCTGCTAATTTTCCATTAAGCTAAGGTGCTTCTTTTCGTTAGAAATGCAATTGTCCTGGTCTGCCTACTCTCCCGTGCCCAAATACCAACTCGGTAGCAGCTGTTAATGTAATGTTGCTGGTAAAATGAAGCAATGGCACCATTCAAGTAATGTCATATTTAACGGTTGTCATAGTTAATCCTAATGCCCACACTAATATCTAGCAATGCTATTGCTTTAGGAATTGCTACTGTCCTTGTAGGATTGCCATTCAGATAAGGAACATGCTTCTTTTCATTTGATGCATGTTTCATCACTTGTTAGTCACCTCCTTTCCACCTTTTTTGTGCAAACAGAGATATACATTTCACGCTCGATCTTAGTTGAACTACACAAATGATATCCAAATTATAGTTGAACATTCCAGGAGCTTCACAACCAACCTTGATGTTGCTCAATTTTATTGCAACTAATGAAGAAGAAGCTCTGTGGGTTTCGTTTTCTAATGGAAATGGAACCGGGGCTGGAGCCCTTTTCTTAAAAAAGAAAAGAAGAAGAAGCTGCTAGCTCATGGGAGATTGCTTCATTTTAGGTGAACTGCACCAAAAGGTCCCATGAATTGAATCATCCATGTTGGTAACTGGTGTCATCCCTCTGTGATGGCATTGACTGCAGATATGGTTCCCATCACGAGGTATGTTCCTTTTTGGTCTGACCGTTTGCCAAAGATGCTGCATGTTAATCGTGCTCTTGTGCTATTGTTTTGGCGCTGCCATGATAAAGCAGTAATGTTATTATTTTGCACCTTAATCTAGTGGCACTATTAATTTGAGGCAATGTTTTGGCATCGCTAGTGCCATTGTTTTTTTATATATCAAAAGAGGGGGTTCCCTCCGATTTCATTATAGAAATCCAACCATAGAGAACCATTATCCAACATCATCTCAGTGTAAACGAGCAGTTATGCAACCACTACTAGAACGGACTGAGTACTAGTAGGAGACAAGTTCGCCACATAAGCTGGGCAGGTAGGGGGACGCAGCACCAGCTCGACCAAGTTTGGATTACAACCCAAATGCTACCACAGAAACATCAGGGGGAAGATAAGGACTGAAAGAGCCAGCTTCAGCATCCCAGTCTAAGCACCCCCCGCCTTCATCCATGCGATGCATGGTACACCTTGTTTTCCACCTGCTCGACCCTAGTGTCACTGATAAAATGAAATAATAATACAGTTAAAATAGAGCGAGTGTCCTCTCTATCATTTCATTTCCAATGTAGATAAAGAAAGTGCTTCTCTTTGTTAATGTATGTTTCATCAACTAGTCCCATTGTTAATGTTTAAGCGTTTCTGCAGACTGGGGTGCTTAATTTTAGTTGATCTGCACAAAAATAGAGATTTGAATGTCTCAAGGCCCCTCCTTGTCCTACCGCTATACACGGATGTTCATCACCGGCAGAAGGTGTATCTGGGGGACTTGGGAAGATTTCCAATATGAGGCGTACCATATGAGGCGTCGTAGGGCCCATCTCGCCCTCGCAGCATGGCATACTATGGTACTATCGCAATATTTTCTTCTATTTATTTTGTATGTTTCATAAACTAGTGACACTATAATGTAATCGCGCTTTTTCATTATCTATGCAAACATGGTTATTCAGCTGCATTTTGGTGAAACTGCACAAATGTACGTATGGAACCAACATATATGCAGAGTGCGAGGTGTGCCAAGTAAAAATTACCGACACCAACCATGCTCCATGCATGCATTGGCATCCACCACCACCAGTGGGATGTGTGGCGCTCTCTGTGGATGGATCTTTCTCGGCAGCAAATCCTCTAACGAAATACTAGTAGCTTATATTGGCAGTTTTCTAGGGAGTACTCTTTTCTGAAAGAAGCACCAATCTATTTTTCTTTATTTGTACACAATGTCACAACTTTGACCCAAAGGTCCAGAGCTATTTTAGGGTGATTGGCGTAGTACTCGGAGACTAATTGTAAGCATGATTTTCATTAGCTGTCACACTGATTGTAAGCATGAGTAGGTGGAAGATTAGGTTAGTGTGAAGCTTACCTTAAACCCTACCGCCGCTGTTGAAACAAGGCGAGCATCGACGGAACCGTGGAGAACGGCGGGGAAGCAACGTTGCGCTATCCGGCCTCCTCTTGCGGTGGGATAACGAATACTCCTGTGGATCCTGCTGGATCTGCACCCTCACGAACGGCACACCGTACTCGATCGATTTGTTATCCTCTGGGTGCTCGACCTTCGACCTGTACGCCCACCACCTCCGCCTGACTGTTGCCTCGGGCGAATCTGTCTACTCCATCGCCCAGAGGATATACCTGATGAACTCGGAGGACTACAGCGTGACTACCGCCAAGGAGTATAGCTACATTGCCGCCCTCATTGCCTCCATCTCGCTCTTTCGCATACATTGCCACATGGACCTCACCGTCCTCAAAATGTCGCAATCATTGTAAAACCAAGTAAGGATCTCGTTCAACTTGGCTAACTTTGCCTGGTCGCCGCCGGCGTTCTGCCTGATTCGCTGCCGCATCCTCTCCATAGATGTCCTTCTAAGTGGTCCGGTGCTAGCTTTGGAAGATGGGAGGAGAGACGGTGGTCTTGCAATAGAGAAGAGGGAGAGGCGAGGCGGTGGTTTTGGAATGGAGATGATGGAGAGGAGAGGAGGTGGTTTTGCAATGGAGAAGAGGGAGAGACGGTGGTTTTGGAATGGAGATGATGGAGAGGAGAGGAGGTGGTTTTGCAATGGATAAGAGGGAGGCGAGTGTGCGGCAGCGATTTACGGTTGGACAAGAGGGCCGTCGCGCTATGACTGGATCAAAATCAAAATCAATTTACCCTTCAATTAAGAAAGCGACCCCATATTAACTAGTCTCCCTTTTATTCTGGGTCATAATTGACCATGATTTTCGCAAATAAAATATATGTTATACATTGCAAAAATAATATAATCTGAAGGTACATTCAGATACGAACCAAACGATACAATTTTTGGTGACATGCATTCACATTTTGCTTGTCAAATACAGTACGTGGTCAAACTTTGACCCAAAATACACAAAACAAAAAAAATACTTCCAAGACCAGCGCTGCTCTTCTGCTCTTCTCCTCTTAAACCACAGCCGCTCCTCTCCTGTTCCAATCTAAATCCAGCGCCGCTCCTCTCCTCTTCCATTTCAAAACCACCGCCCCTCCTCTCCTGTTCAAATCCAAAACTAGCATCGCTCCTCTCCCGTTCTAATCCAAAACCAACGCTGCTCCTCTCCTCTTCCATTAAAAAACCACCGCCGACAAGTGAAGGTGCTGTGGAGAAGTAGATCGATGGAGGAGTATAACCGATACGTGAGGATCGCAGACGGCGACCCGGTGAAGCTAGCTAGGATGTTGGAGATACAGTCTTGGTTTGACAACAAGGACCAACTAGCGGTGACGGCGACATCCATGGCCAAATATCTGCAACAGAGCAAAAAGGCAGCAATACTCCCAAAGGGAGTCGCGGGAGAGTACATAGATCTGCTCCTCTGGGCCATGGAGCAAACAGATTCACCGAATCCGATCGTGAGGGAGCGGGGGTGGGAGTATCGGTCCCAGATGGAGCATCCACCAGAGATTGAAGGATCGAGCATCTACAGGGTGCCATTTGTGAGGGTGTCGTGACAGAGCGAGCCGGTGGAGTCTTCATCGACCGAACCCAACTGCAAGAGGAGAAAAGCAGTTGGCCCGACGACGCTTCCCTGCCACCCTCTCCCTCGCCGTTCACATCGTCTCATGGGGCAGCTGTCTGCCCCCAAGGAATAGGAGGGGACTGCCCCCCCAGCCTAATAGTCGGGCAAGTTATGAATTGTCAGGAGGAGCTTAGGCTTGTCAGTATTTGCAGGTTGTGAATTGTGTTTTGTGTTGTGTATTTTGAGAGTACTTTTAGATATGAATGTCTTTTGAATTTCAGATTTGCAGTATTGAGCATATGAAGTATTTCATGAGTTCTAGTGATCTATTTTTAGCACTTAAAAAATGTAGTTTCATAGGAGTATAAAAGTGCAGACAATGTGATTCTCAGAGAAGAAACTGCAAGTTTCAGTTTCAGATAAGAAACTGCAAGTTCAGTTTTAGATAAGAAACTGCAACTTTCAGAGGCAGAGCATTTATATTAACATGTCCTTTTCAAACAGGGATAACATCATGTTGGAAGTTTTATTCATGGTCGAAAATGGAACAACCAGCCAGTTAACATCATGTTGATCAACATTCATGCATAACACATCTTCATATGATGCATAGTCAAAAAGATATGCTATTTTCAAAATACCCACACAATGTCGAGTGTGTGAATAACAGAGGAAACGAGGGACAAAGTTTTGGCAAGTATTGGACGTGGTATGCGTAGATGACAATGGGCACCCAAATGTCAATAAAGGCAGATGCAAAAAATTTGGAGATATTTTCCCTCCACAGGTGGAATCGAACCCGGGCGGAACAACTGCCGGGTAGTGGCACTTGGCCACTAGGCTAGTTCAGTAGTTTCGTTACTAATAAGGCACTTCCTCAGGTGGCCGGATCCCCTCCTGCGCCTTTGTGCACTCGCTGCAACGCTGCTGTCCGTCGTTGTGAACATGCTGAACAGACGAGAGGAATCTGGAGAGGACTGTACGTGGATAGGCGGACAATCGGGACCCACCAGGTCTATGGCCGTACGCAAGCAAGTGCCTCATCGAAAAAAACACTTCCTCCTAATGCTATACTGACGTTGGGGCCCACGGGTTTGTCAACATAGTTACATTTTTTAGGTGCTTCAACGTAGTTACTATAGGAGATAAATTCACAACGAAGCCGGGGAGTTGCCAGGTATCATTTATTATCACTGGGGCAGAAAGTATCAGCTGGGTTTTGGGCTGCCCCGTCTAGGCTTTCTTTTTTAACATGCGCAGCCCACGACATGCCGGTTTGTATTTTCTTGAGGGCCGTCATGTATCGACTGGCCTATGAACCTCCCATCTGAGGTTTTATTTTTTCTGAAACATCGGCAGCCCAATTTATATATTCTTTTGAATAAAGCGCAGAGGTCTGTTCTATTTTACTATATAAGAATAGGAACGCCTGGTCCAACTTATGTTTCCCTTCTAACTATATTATATATATTTAAATTATTTTATATGTTATTATATATTATTTTTATTATCATCCTATATTTAACAGATACTTACATATGTAAGAAAACAATATCCCACATCTTATTAACTTATAAAAATAATTTCTTAACAATAAAATCCTGGATTTTTCTGGCACGAAAATCCTAGTGATCGTGTACAAAAGCTTGGTATGATTTAAGGACGAATGTAATAATAAATCACTTATTATTATATAAATATATTTATAACAAAATGCTCAGCCCCTGTTTATTTTTTGATAACATTGCTGGCCCAACCCAACATTATAATTAGAATCAGCCCAACAAAATTATGTATTTCGAGAAAGTGCAAATGGCCTATAATTTTCTAGGAAAAAAATAAATGGGCCACATGGACGCTATATTATTTGTTCACCCAGCCCAGCTAATGGGCTGTAATTCAAAAAAAGAAGATCAAATTGACTGTAAATTCTACCCTGCAAAAAAAGACTGTAAATTCTGAAAAAATGGGTTGAATACATGCCATATTTTTGGAGGCTGAAATGTCGGCAATAGGTCGAAGCCAACGCAAGTCGTTGTCAACTTAGTCAACAAATGATTCTGACATCGTTAGCCATTGGACCGGCATCCAATGACCGGCATCCAACGACCGACATCCATCTTCAATCTCTCGTCTTCTTCCTCCAGCGCCGCCAGGACCACCTCTTGCCTCCTACTGCTAGCAGCTCTACTTAGCATGCTTCACTGTGAAGCGCTACTCCACCGTTGGCCAGACCATCCCTCCACCCCTCCACACATCCTGTTCTTCTCCACCGGCTGCCGAACCACACCGCACCAGAACCAGTTAACCCTCGTACACCTCTCCCTCTGCAACTCTACTCCCGTGTCTTCCCATCTCCGACTCGTTGCTATCCGGGGCCTCGCCATCGTCCACCACCTTGGATGCACTCGGCGCGGAGTGGTCAACATGGTCAACGAACGACACCATCAGAAGTAGACTGTGCATGAAGAGGCTGACAGTTGGGCCCACGGCCGCACGCAAGGAAATGCCTCCTTATTACACGCAAAATAATGATTCCTCCAACTGATAGCTGGGACCCACCGGAAGAGCCTCTGTAATTCGTGAAAAAAATGTTCCCCCCACTGACAGGTCGGACCCACCAGCTATATCTTCGCACGCAAGGAAGTGCCTCCTTATTGCGCACAAAAAATGAATACCCCCTGCTAGCTAGGACCCACCATAGTGGGAGGCTAACTTGTGGGCCAACTAAGTTGACGGGGACGGAGGGCTTTGTCAACTTAGTCAATATGAACGATTCTAGCTCCAGCGACCGTACGATGTCTATCCAACGGCCGTAGTGCTTCTTCAACCTCTGATCTTCTTTCTCCAGCCGCCCAAACCAGCTCCAGTCATGCCGCGTGCTCCTGCCTCCCGTGGCCGGCTGTGATACTGCAGAGGCCTCACCGCCCCCTACTACTCCCACCGCTGGCCAGGCCATCCCTCTACTCACCCACACCCCTTGTTATTCTGCAGTGACGGCAGCCTCACACTGCAGCCGAACCAGTGAACCCTCATACTCCTCTATGCGTGGGCATCCACTACCGCGTCTTCCCCGGCTCCGCGTTGTCCCCTTTCTAGGCCTTGCCGTCGTCCACCGCCCTGGTGCTCTCGGCGCAGCGTGGTCAATGTGGTCAAGGAACGACTTCCATCAGAAGAGTACTGTACGTTGATAGGCTGACAGTTGGGTCCACGGCAGCCGCAAGGAATTGGCTCCTTATTACGTGCAAAATAATTATTCCTCCACCTGACAGCAGGGACCCACCGGACGAGCCACTGTATTTCGAAAAAAAATGTTTCCCCCCTGACTGCTGGAACCCACCAGCTACATCTTCGCACGCAAGGAAGTGCGTCCAGGCAAAAAAAAATGATTTGCCCCCTGGCTGCTGGGACCCACCAGCTACATCTTCGCACGCAAGGAAGCGCCTGACAGTCGGGAACCACTTGGTCAAAGCGTACGTCGCGTTGTCATTCTGGTCACAAACGTGTACGTACATACTGGTCGATGTAGACGCGCACGTGTCGTAGTAGAGGCACACACGTAGCATGTACACATACGTACAACGACCAGGGTTCAAGAAAGTAAATACGACCACGTACATACATACTGGCGGGGTCTCGAACGCCTACTCGCACATATGTACAGCCAGGGCTCGTGTACATGGCTGGGTCGGAACGGAGAAACTGCATCGTCGTCGTGTTCATGGGGAGGCAGCGGAATGCGTCGTGTTCATCGGAGGTGACGGAACGCGTGGGAGCCAACTGGCTTGGACGGAACAACCGATGGAAATGAGGCCTGGCATACCATAAAATGGAGGAAACGACCTTGTGTTCGACCAGCCAGGGTCAAAAGGGATCCTGTTCATCAGGAGGGGTCTGGCGTACCACAAAATGGAGGAAACATACTTCTGTTGGACCTCCTACGGTTGAAATGGGGTCCTGTTGATCGGGAAGGGTGTGGCGTACCACAAAACAGAGGAAACAGACTTGTGTTGGAGCGCTAGGGTTGAAACGGGGGTCCTGTTCATCGGGAGGGGTGTGGCGTACCGCAAAACGGGACTCCACGAGACACTGTTCATCTCCACCATCGACCTCCCCCAGCCTCCACGGGCTACTGTTCATCCACCGTCGACCTCCTCCAACCTCCACCTGTGACTGTTCATCCACGGGCTCCTGTTCATCAAGCCTCCACCGCGCGCTACTCCACTGGCTACTGTTCAACCAGCCCTCTCCACGGGCTCCTGTTCAACCACCCCTCCACGGGCTACTGTTCAACCAGCCCTCCACTGGCTACTGTTCAACCAGCCCTCCACGGGATCGTCCTGTTCATCCAGCCCCACGTGTTCCTGTTCATCCAGCCCCAAATCGGCTCGATCGATCGGGGTCCTGTTCATCCAGAGGCAACACCACGGGGTCCTGTTCATCCACCCCCACGGGGAACTGTTCATCCAAACCCCCCAGCAATGCTCACTGTTCATCCAAACCCCCTAGCAACGCTCACTATTCATCCAGAGGTAGCATCGATTGACTTCAGTTAGCAGCAGTAGCGAAGGAATCGCTCAATCGCTCGGGTTCAGTTACACGTAGCCTGCAGTGCAATCGCTCGGGTTCAGTTAGGCGACGCCTCGCTCGGGTTCAGTGAGAGCCCAACGCCTCACACCCACGCACGTACAGTACGAGAGAAACGCACATCGCTTGGCCCTCGACCACCCACCGTAACTGGGAACTCCCCGAAATTTTCCTCGCCCTCGCTTCTACCACGGTTTTTTTCGTCATGGAAGGTCCAAAGAATGTCATGCAGCTGCTTCTCTAGCCCGCCCAGGACGAAAAGTCCATTTTCTGTCATGATTTTTTGTCATAGAAGTAGGAGCCCACCACATCTATGATTATACCGGGTTTTGTCACAATTATCATCATAGAAGTGTCATAACTATGACATATTTTTTTTTGTTCAGCCCAAAATGTCACGGATGTGTCTTTTTTTTGTAGTGTATACACTCAAAATGCCACTACTCTTGCCCATGGCACACTTGAGCCCAAGTGAAAACAAACACGCAAGCATACATTTCCCTGCCCGCTCGCATCTCCTCTCCCCTTTCCCTCTACCTCAATCCCCTGCATGCAGCGCCATGGTTCATCAAGCAAGCTGCCGCTACAGGTCCCATCTGGCCTGCTCCTCGATGATGCTCTTTCCAGCTAGGCTACATGGCCGGCAGGTAGGGCCCCATCTCCCTGGCTGCTCCTCCCTCCAGCGCGGCCCTCACTCTCATCGTCTCTAGCAACTGCTCCACTATGGTTCGTCCAACGCTCTACTCCAGCGGTCGCCGCACAACTACGGCCGACGCCCCACTCCGGTAGAAGGCACCTCGTTCCACCTCCCCTCATGTTAGGCCGTGGCCTTGAGGTGCTGTTGTGGGATGAACTCATCTAACAAGGTGAGGATCTCCTATTATTTTTTGCTAAATTTTCTTTCTGCTCTGGTATATGATGAATTGCTATGAGCTGCTGCTGCTATATGAGGAATTGGTATGAGTTGCTGCTGCTGTATGTTGAATTACTATGAGCTGCTGCTAGATGATGGATTGCTATGAGCTGCTGCTGCAACTGCTGCTATATGATGAATTGCTATGAGCTGCTGCTGCTATATGATGAATTACGATGAGCTGCAGCTGCTACTATATGATGGATTGCTATGAGCTACTACTGCTGCTATGTTATGCTTTTAGGTGCTGCTGCTATATGATAATACCTGATACATCTCCAACGTACCTATAATTTTTGATTGTTCCATGCTGTTATATTATCATTCTTAGATGTTTTACATTCATTTTGTATCAACTTTATATCATTTTTTTGGGACTAACCTATTGACATAGTGCCCAGTGCCAGTTGCTGTTTTTTGCTTGTTCTTTACTTTGCAAAATATCCATATCAAATGGAGTCCAAACACAACAAAACTTTTCGGAGATTTTTTGGACCAGAAGACAATTTGGGAGCAAAGGAAGCAGCATAGGGGAGGCCCATGGGGCCCACCACCCACCTGGGCGCGCCAGAGGCCCCTGGCGCATCCTGATGGGTGGTGGGGCCCATGGAGGTCTCCTCCACCGCCTCTTAGCTCTATGAGTACTCACATATTCTAGAAACCCTAGAGGAGCGATTGAAACACAATTCCACCTGCCACAAGTTCCAAAAACACGAGATCCAATCTAGAGCCCTATTCTGGCACTCTGTCAGAGGGGAATACGATCATGGAGGGGTTCATCATCCTCATTGGTGCTCCTCCGGTGATGCGTGACTAGTTCACCATAGACCTACGGGTCCGTAGGCAATAGATAGATGGCTTCTTCTCTCTTTTTGATCCTCAATACAATGTTCTCCTCGATGTTCTTGGAGATCTATTTGATGTAATGACTTTTTGTGGTTTGTTTGTTGGGATCCGATGAAGTGCGAGTTTATGATCAGATCTATCCATGAGTATTATTTGAGTTTTCTCTGATCTCTTATGTGCATGATTGTTATAGCCTCGTATTTCTTCTCTGAATCTTTGGTTTAGTTAGGCCTACTAGATTGATTTTTCTTGCAATGGGAAGAGGTGCTTTGTGATGGGTTTGATCTTGTGTCCTCACCCAGTGACAGAAGGGGTAGCGAGGCACACATGTATCGTCGCTACAGTCATCACCGGGAGTGGTCCTGACTTTTGTCACTCTGGGGTTGCCGGATCATAACACGTAGTAGGTGATTATAACTTGCAAGATCAGATCTAGAACATGGATATAATGGTGATAACATAAACGATTTAGATCTGAAATCATGGCTCCCGGGCCTAAAGTGACAAGCATTAAGCATGGCAAAGTCATAGCAACATCAATCTCAAAACATAGTTGATACTAGGGACCAGGCCCTAACAAAACTAACTAGATTACATGATGAATCTCATCCAACTCCTCACCGGCAAGCGATCCTACGAAGGAATTACTCACTCCCGGTGGGGAGCATCATGGAATTGGCGATGGAGATGTGTTGGTGATGACGAAGATTGAAGACCCCCCTCTCCGGAGCCCCAAACGGACTCCTGATCTGGCCACCCGATGAAGAACAGGAGACGGCGACGGGTCCGCCTCGTCGAACGTGATAATTCTTTCTCCTTGATTTTTTCTAGAAATATGTGATTTTATAGCGTCGGTTGCTGGGTCATCGGGCCCACCAGGTGGGGACAACCCACCTGGGCGCGCTGGGGGGGGGAGGCACACCCTGGTGGGTTGTGCCCACCCAGGTGCCCCCTCAGGTGGCTCTTGGCTCTAGAAATTCTCTTTATTGATATAAAAAATCCTCGCAAAGTTTCGTTCCATTCCGAGAACTTTTATTTCTGCACAAAAACAACACCATGGTAGTTCTGCTGAAAACAGCGTCAGTCGGGGTTAGTTTCATTCAAATCATGCAAATTATAGTCCAAATCAAGAGGGAAAGCGTTAGGAAAAGTAGATACGTTGGAGACATATCAACTCCGCCAAGCTTAAACCTTTGCTTCTCCTGAAGCAATTCAGTTGATAAACTAAAAGTGAAAAAGAAAAACTTTTACGAACTCTTTGCTCTTGTTTCATAAATAAGCTTAAAAAACACCAAGCTTTTCAGCAAAGATTATAACTAACCATGTCGACAATAACTCCTAAAAATTATATTAACTCATATCAATGACATAACCAACTAGAGAGCAATAATAAGATATCTCAAACAGCAACATGTTGTCAAAACAACCATGATATAATATGACAATAGTTGTATCTCGCTAGCCCTTTCTGAGACCGCAAAACATAAATGCAGAGCACCTCTAAAGTTCAAGCAGCGATTAAACATTGTAATTCATGGTAGAAAAGATCCAGTCATGATGCACCCAACATTATCTATACACAATGCATCAGCATGACAACAATGCTCTCAAGTTCTGGCGCTTATTTAGAAGGTGATGATACAACATAAAAGTAAATAGATAGTCCCTTCACAGAGGGAAGCAGTGATTTGCAGAGATGCTAGAGCTCAAGTTTTTAAAACAGAGGTAAATGAAATTTTGAGATATGCACCCTTCTCATTTACTTCGCGACCATCAGTTATCAATATCTTCCATGCTAAACACGCTAGTGGCGGTCCCAAGCGATAAAGTAAAGGTTATGACTCCATTGGGAGTTTTTGTTTGATTATTTGAGAGATCAATTCTTTTTGCATTTTGGGACTGGGCATCCCTATTACCGCCCTTTTGTCGTGCAATGGCGAATGAATACACACCCGACCTGAGAATAACCCGCTTAGCATGAAAGATATTGACTACCTCCTGTCGTTCCATGAACGATCCAGGCACACAAAAATGATATTTATTTGAAGTTTTTAGAGAGGGCACATGCAAATATACTTGGGACGGTGGGGTAATACCACATATAGGTAGGTATGGTGGACTCATTTGGAATAACTTGGGTTTCAGGCTTTTAATGTACAAGCAGAGTTCCCACTTAGTATAGGCGAAGGCTAGCAAATAGGCTGAGAAGCGGCCAACTAGAGAGCAACAACGGTCATGAACATGCATCATGCATAAGTAACATTGGATACTAGCATGAGTAGGATATGAACACCATGAACATAAATATCATAGAGGTTATGTTGGTTTTGATTCAACTACATGCATGAACATGTGCCAAGTCAAGCCACTCGAACATTCAAAGGAGGATACCATATCATCATACTACATCACAATCATTTTAACGCAGTGTTGACATATAAGATAAATCATTATCCACTCCTAGATACTTATGCATGGCATGAGAAATTATAATCTCTAATTGTCATTGCAAACATGTTTGATCATAATAGGCTGAATCATGGATACTAGGTTAAACATATTTACAAAAATAGAACAAGTCGAGTTCATACCAGTTTCTCTCTGCCAAGACCAGTTCATCTAATATCGCCCTTATTGCCTTTCACTTGCACGACCGAGCGATTTGAAAATAATAATAGTGCAAGAGTGCCGTGGACTAAGCTGGAATCTACAAATATGTTATTTAAAAGGAGAAGACAAGGTAATACGGGCTCTTTGTTAGATCAACAATAATCCAAATGAGAGCCACTCAACATTTCCATCGTGGTCTTCTCCTCGGTGTGACTCAATAAATAGGAAAGAAATTCAGAGAAACACACTGAAATATTTTTGGAATTTTTTGGTTTTTCTCGTAAATAAGCAAATGAAAAGAGAAATGCAAAAACGAGAAAAACTGTTCACACGAGAAAGCTCCCAACAAGTAAAAGAAGAACAAGGAAATCTTATTGGTCTTTTTAGTGCTACAATTTAAACTTGGAAGGAAAATAAAAAAGAAGCAAGAAACATGTTTTTGGATTTTCTCAAAGTATTTCAAACACACAAGAAGAAAGCGAGAAAACAAATTTAACATGGATGATACAATGAAAAAGTGTGAACACCGACAACTGGAATGAAATGTGTGAACATGAATGTAATGTCGGTGGGAATACGTACTCCCCCAAGCTTAGGATTTTGGCCTAACTTGGTAATCAGTCAGTAGCCTGTGTAATGGTTGGAGAGGTAACTCACGGAGGCTCTCGGTGCGGATGCCTCAGCCCGCCGTGCAGCCACAACCGCCGTGTTATGAACTCGGGCCTCGGTCTCAAGAACATAATATCGTCCCTTCTTACAAACATCAAAGAGAGCAGGTGCAGGAAAATATGTGTCTACCATAGAGTCCTTGTTAAACGTCAAATTATAAGTGACATTATGAGGATCACCTCTAAGGATCTTATGACGTTTCATATCATCAAAGTCTAGGTACTACGTGGGTAAAATAGGATCATAGGGCAGAGGTGAAATACCCAGTCCTCTTGCCAAGCATGTGGCATAGCCGCATAGGTTCCACCATAAAAATATCCAATGCCAGCGTTGTGCTATAACCTACCTGCAACAATCGCTCCATAATTATAACTTCTATCACCATGGAGAGCGGTGTGTATGAGGCTTAGATCAGGAGCACAAACTGTACTACAATCTTGTTTGCCTACAATACATTTTGCATTAAATAATGTGAAGTACTGAATTGCAGGAAAATAAATTCTCTTTATTTTTCCTTGCGTCACATCCCCTAGGCTCACCATAGCATAGACTAGTCAAGAATATTCCAAACTCAGACCTCGGTAATTCATCAAGCGAAACCCAGAAAGGGATTTTGCATAGGTGAGCAAACCTTTCGAGAGATATGGTAAATGGATTTTCATATAGTTTCAATGACACCCTAGACTCACGGGGAAGGAATTTAAATCCTTTGACAAATGATTCAGTGAGGATGAGGTGTTGGTCACACTTATCTGAAATGTAGGGACCAAGATTGGCATTGTGAACATATTGTTCAAATTCCTCCTTAATGCCCACACTCATCATATAATCGTTGCACGGTGATAAGCATGTTTTGGTGGTGGCACTTCGAATGGAACTCTAACTTGGTTCAACATAAGATCGATGAGCGAAGCTGCTGCTAGAAGATGCCTCGAGGATCTCCTCCTCGAAGAACTCCTTCCAAAGAAATTCATAATGTCCGCGTACAATTTTCTGAATTTTTTTGGTCAACAGAACTTCATAAGAATGATAGCAACTACTCATAGGGATGCATAGAGGCCATAACAAGCATTCAAACTACTTAGAACTCTAAGAATTCAACATGCAAGCTCATCTAAAGCAACACCAAGAGTAGCTAATTATTCAAAATATAAACCACTAAAACAAAAACTAATTGGACACATGGAGGAGTCACATACCAAGCAACAAAACCCCGAAACAGTTTCGGAAACGGATCTTCGAGCAAAGAGATCGAAATCCGTGGTTTCGGGAGCAAGAACACAAGAGAGATAGCAATGGTGATTTTTTTCTGGATGAATGGAGTGATGTGGGAAGAAGAAGTAAGTGAGGGGTCCCACGTGGGGACCACAACCCACCAGGGCGCGCCTGCGGGTCCTGGCGCGCCCACTGGGTTGTGCCGACCTGGTGCACCTCCCTCTGATATTATTTGCACCAGAAATTCAGAAATATTCAGAAACAAATCGTGTTAAATTTTTAGGGCATTCTGAGAACTTATATTTTTGGGTCATTTTTTATTGCACGAAAAACTCAGAAAATAGATAAAGCATGGCATTTTATTTTATTTAACTGAGAAAAACATAAAACAAAAGGTAGGGACAGAAGGTAGTGCTTACTAAATTCATCAACTTCATACCTCTAAAAAATGATCCATTGATAAGGTTGAACATGTCTTATTAACAACCACTTTTGATTAGCATGAAACTGAAGAACTTTCATAAATCACTAAGTTACCTCAATGGGGATATGAATGTCCCCAACAATAAGCATTTCATATTTCTTTTTAACAGTAGGTAGAGGTAGTTGAAAACTTCCAATAGTGATTCTCGAAGATTTTTCAATAACATTAATACCATTCACTTGGAATTGTTTGTTCAGAAAGTGCGTCGTATGCTCATTACCATTGATATGAAAAGTGACCTTGCTTTTATTGCAATCAATAACAACTCCTACAATATTCAAGAAAGGTCTACCAAGGATAATCGACATGTTGTCATCCTCGGGCATCTCAAGTATAACAAAGTCAGTCAAAATAGTAACATTAGCAACAACAACAGGCACATCCTCACAAGTACCGATAGGTATGGCAGTTGATCTGTCAGCCATTTGCAAAGACATTTCAGTAGGTGTGAGTTTATTCAAATCAAGTCTTTTATATAAAGAGAAAGGCATAACACTAACACTAGTTCCCAAATCACATAAAGCAATTTTCACATAGTTTCTTTTAATGGAGCAAGGTATAGTTGGTATTCCCGGATCTCCAAGTTTTTAGGTACTCCATCTTAAAAGTATAAATAGAAAGCATAGTGGAGATTTTAGCTTCCAGTATTTTTCTCTTATGGTGATGATGTCTTTCATATACTTTGCATAAGGAGGCATTTTTAAGATATCAGTCAACCTAATCATTTCAGCAAAGCGTTCAAATTCTTCTTCATCTTTCTTTTTAGTTGACTTATGTGGAAAGGGCATAGGTTTTTGAACCCATGGTTCTCTTTCCTTTCCATGTTTCCTAGCAACAAAGTCTCTTTTGTCATATCTTTTATTCTTGGGTTGTGGGTTATCAAGATCGACAGTTGGTTCTATCTCAACATCATTATCTGGTTCCTTATTATTAGGTTGAGTGTCTTTATGAACCTCATCGTTATCTTTTTCATTATTAGAAGGCGAGTGTTCATTACCAGATTGAGTTTCAGCATCAGAGATAGAAATTTCATTATCATTATCAGGAGGTTTTGAAGTAGGCAAAGTCCTATTATTTTTCTTCTTCTTTTTATTTTTAGAAGGATAGATGCATCTGTGTTAATTCTTTGAGAGTCTTGTTCAATTCTCTTTGGGTGTCCCTTAGGATAAAGGGGTTCCTGAGTCATTTTAGCTCCTCTAGTTGCTACTCTAATAGCAAAGTCACTTATATTATTTTTCATTTCATCAAGCAACTCTCTTTGAGATTTAGCATTGTTCTAATTGAGTTTGAACCATAGATGCATGCTTTCCTACACCTCTAACATCATTTTAGATTCTAAATAACAAGTCACTTAAGCGAGCAATCATATCAGAATTGTATTTCAATTGTTTCATAACATTTGCATTGGAGTGATCTTGTTTTCTAATGTAATTATCCAACTCATAAAGGCATTAACTAGGATGTTTATTACGAGGATCATCACTATCATTGAATTTCATAAAATATTTTACCTCTACCACCTTAGGTGGTGGTGGTGCTTCAAGCCCATGTATTTCTTTGATAGGTGGTAAATTTAACATCCTCGGCTTTAATACCTTTTTCCTTCATAGATTTCTTTGCCTCTTGCATATCTTTAGGACTGAGATATAAGATACCCTCTTCTTCGGAGTGGGTTTAATAGGTGTTTCAGGAGGAGTCCAATCATCATAGTTTTTCAATATGTTATTCAATAATTCTTTAGCTTGCCCAATAGTTTGTTCCCTGAAAACAAAACCAGCACAACTATCTAGGAAATCCCTAGAAGCATCGAT
This sequence comes from Triticum aestivum, assembly GCF_018294505.1. Lineage (NCBI taxonomy): Eukaryota > Viridiplantae > Streptophyta > Magnoliopsida > Poales > Poaceae > Triticum > Triticum aestivum. The sequence goes on from NC_057801.1 coordinate 310,725,931, forward strand.
TAGTTAATTATAGAAGATATCAAGTATTTCATTTTTCTTAAGAGGATGATCATGCAAAGCATTAAGCAATTGGAGAAGCCTCCCCAAGCTTGTGGGAGACTCTCTTCTTCAGTTTGCGCAAAGTTAAATATTTCCTGTAAGGCAGCTTGTTTCTTATGAGAAGGGAATATTTTTCAGAGAAGTAATAAATCATATCCTAGGGACTAAGCACACAACCAGGAGCAAGAGTATTGTACCAAGCTTTAGCATCAGCCTTTAATGAGAACGGAAATAACTTGAGAATATAGTAATAACAAATCTTCTCATCATGAGCAAAAAGGGTTGCTATGTCATTCAACTTAGTAAGATGTGCGACAACAGTTTTAGTTTCATAACCATGGAAAGGATCAGATTCAACCAAAGTGATTAACTCTGGGTTGACAGAGAATTCATAATCCTTATCATCAATAAAGATAGGTGAAGTAGCAAACTCAGGATCACATTTCATTTTAGCATTCAGAGATCTTTCTTTATACTTGCCTAATAATTTCTCTAGATCATCTCTATCCTTACAAGCAAGAATATCTCTAGTTACCTCCTCACTCATAGTATAACCTTCTGGTACTTTTGGCAATTCATATCTAGGAGGACTAGTTCTAGTAGGTGTTTCAAGATTTTCAGTTTCATGTTCATCATCTGATTCAACAATATCATGCTGTCTTACTCTAGCAATTTATTCATCAAGAAATTCACCTAATGTCACATCATCATCAAGCAAGGTACTAGCATCATCATGAGTAGCATTCATAGCAAAAGTAGCATCATCAATAACTTGCGACACATCAGAATTAATAGCATGTGGTGGTGTTGCAAGTTTACTTATTATAGAAGGTGAATCTAAAGCAGAGCTGGATGGCAGTTCCTTACCTCCCCTCGTCTTTGAGGGAAAATCTTAGTCTTAGAATTCTTCAGATTCTTCATATTGATAATATGATAATAATCCCAAGTAACTCAACAAATATAGCTATGCTCCCCGGCAATGGTGCCAGAAAAAGGTCTTGATAACCCACAAGTATAGGGGATTGCAACAGTTTTCGAGGGTAGAGTGTTCAACCCAAATTTATAGATTCGACACAAGGGGAGCCAAAGAATATTTGCAAGTATTAGCAGCTGAGTTGTCCATTCAACCACACCTAGAGCTTAATTATCTGCAACAAAGTGATCAGTAGCACAATAACATAATAGTTTTGATAGTAGTAGCAACATCAATAGTAGCGGTAACAGTGATAGCAATCATTTTGTAATAGTAACAATAGCAGTAGCGACCGTAGTAACTTAGCAAGAATGATATAAGGTAAATTCGTAGGCATTGGGTCGGTGACTCATTGGATGATATTCATCATGAGATAGTTATAACCTAGGGAGATACGACACTAGCTCCAGTTCATAAATATAATGTAGGCATGTATTTCGTAAATAGTCATACATGCTTATGGAAAGAACTTGCATTACATCTTTTGTCCTACCCTCCCGTGGTAGCGGGGTCCTATCGAAACTAAGGGATATTAAGGCCTTCTTTTAGTAAAGAACTGGAACAAAGCATTAACACACGGTGAATACATGAACTCGTCAAACTACGATCATCACCAGGAGTGGTCCTGACTATTGTCACTCCGGGGTTGCTAGATCATAACACGTAGTAGGTGACTATAACTTGCAAGATCGGATCTAGAACATGGATATAATGGTGATAACATAAACGGTTCAGATCTGAAATCATGGCACCTGAGCCCAAAGTGACAAGCATTAAGAATGGCAAAGTCATAGCAACATCAATCTTAGAACATTGTGGATACCAGGGATCAGGCCCTAACAAAACTAACTAGATTACATGATGAATCTCATCCAACTCCTCACCGACCAGCGATCCTACGAAGGAATTACTCACTCCCGGTGGGGAGCATCATGGAATTTGTGATGGAGATGTGTTGGTGATGACGAAGATCGAAGATCCCCCTCTCCGGAGCCCCAAACTCTAGATCTGGCCTCCCCATGAAGAATAGGAGACGGCGGCAACTCCATCTCGTGAAACGCGATAATTCTTTCTTCTTGATTTATTTTCTGAAAATATGTGATTTTATAGCATAGGTTTCATGGTCATCGGGGCCACCAGGTGGGGATAACCCACGTGGGCGCGCCAGGGGGTGGGGGGCGGGCGCGCCCTGGTGGGTGTGCCCACCTAGGTGCCCTCCTCGGGTGGCTCTTAGCTCCAGAAATTCTCTTTATTGATATGAAAAATCCTCGCAAAGATCCGTTCCATTCCAAGAACTTTTATTTCTGCACAAAGACAACACCACGATAGTTCTGCTGAAAACAACGTCAATCTGGGGTTAGTTTCATTCAAATCATGCAAATTAGAGTCCAAATGTCACGCCTTATATGCGATCCTGTCTGAGGGGAACTCGAAGGTCCCACCAAGGATAGAGTCGCATATTGAAATGCTTTTGCAAGGTGGATATCATTACATGGTACCATTACATAATAGCTGGGGATACATACAAAAGGCATATAGATGCCACAAGAATACATCAAACATCATACATGAGAACAACATCCGACTACGGATGAAACATAAATGAAAACTCAAATGACATCCACCCTGCTAGCCCAGGCTGCCGACCAGGAACCTAACCCCTGATCGAAGAAGAACCAGAAGAACTCAAAACAAGCAAGCATCGCTCTCACGTCGGATCATCACATTACCTGTACCTGCAACTGTTGTTGTAATAATCTGTGAGCCACGAGGACTCAGCAATTCCATTACCATGGGTATCAAGACTAGCAAAGCTGAAAGGACATGTGGTGCCCCCATGTGTGGTTTTGGTAATTGATGACAATCTCTATGGACTAATGGTTGCCTTGAGTTATATTTGAAGGGTTTGCCCATAGGCTTTTCTTGGAGTCCATTTGTTGGTTTCAATGAGAGTTTGTGATGACCAAGGTGCTATTAAGGAATTATCCAAAGATTGGTCATATGAGTGTTGAGCTTATTGCAAGCATGTCTTGAAGAAGAAGGTTGTGTGATCATTCATGTTTACCTTCAAGACATCATCCAAATGAAGAGAGTTGCAAAGATTCAAGGTTGATCAAGACTAAGTCAAGAGTGAATCAAGTAGATCAACTCACAAAGCGTAGAAGATGTACCGAGAGGGATCAAGTGATCCCATGGTATGGTAAGCATTGTCCATTGCACTTTTTGTACTAACCCATGGTCTATGTGAGATTTGTATGTGGGGTTAGGTACGTATCCATGGGCTTGCATCAAGAGGAAGATATCATACAACCCATGGAAAGGATGGCATCAAGTGGTGATCGTCATCAAGCTTGCCGTGTGCAAATTCAAGTGGAGCATCACGAAGAGATCAAGTGCTTGAATCTTGCCATCCATTGTGGTGTCAATGGACTTGTGAAGATGTGCCGAAGAGTGGCTCACCCATAGTGAACTATGGGGGAGCAATCATCTGGTCTTCATCGAGCCAACGCAATCAAGAAAGGTGGTCCAACTTGAGGGAGTTAGGATCGTCTTCATCTAGCTCAAGTGGACCCTGTGCAAGGCAAAGGTTTTCCCTTGATAGGTTTTCTATTTTACCGGTCTTGTGGTGGTAGTTGGGAGATCGAGTTATAGGATCGTTTGCCGTACTATCAAGGGGGGCTCTCAAGTTGGTAGCTTGATCGTATCATTAGTAGAGAGCTCAAACCATTGCATCCTTGAATCATGTTTCTTGGTTCTTGTTTGTTTATCTTTGTGAGTCTTAGAGCTTATGGTCATCTTGATGACAAGCTTGAGTTCATCGAAAACGGAGTTCGCATGCGTCTTCTATGATGTTTTCGGTGTTGGAGGTTTTACCGGTCTTATCTGATGAAGGGTTCTCACCATTTTATTATGGGACTTTTCTAATTTGTTTATTCTTGATATTTCTATCAATATTGTGTTAGCCCATGTTGTTAGCTTTCCAACAAACTTGGTTTCGTTGAATTCGGAGTCCGTTTGCAAAAGTTGTGGCTGTTTTGGTAAAGGCTGCAGCGGTACTACCGCGACTAGAGCGGATGTAATTTTTTACTACCGCTCCAGAGCGGTACTACCGCGGCTCCTGGGTGGTAGTACCGCTCCAGAGCAGTACTACCGTGGCTCCTAAGCGGTAGTACCGCTCCGGACCCAAAACTCGTGTTTTCTCTCTCGTTGGGCTGTTTTGACCGTGCTAAGCGGTAGTACCGCTCCTCCAAGCGGTAGTACCGCTTGTGCACGACCTGAACACATAACGGTTGGATTCGGGAGGTCCTATAAAAGGGGGTCTTCTTCCCCAATGAACCTAACCCTTTGAGCTCATGTTCTTCCCCCATTGTTGACCTTCTTCGAGCTTGCTAACTCTCAATCCCTCCAATGATTCTTGCTAGTTCTTGAGGGAAAAGAGAGAGGAGATCTAGATCCACGTATCCACCAATCACTTTCTCCTCTAAGTGAGGGGAACCCCTTGGATCTAGATCTTGGAGTTCTTCGTGTTCTTCTTTCGTTCTTCCTTTCATTTTCCTCCCTAGCATTAGTTGCTTTGGTGGGATTTGGAAGAGAAGGACTTGGGCACTCCGTGTGCCCTTGCCATTGCATTTGGTGCATCGGTTTGAGTTCTCCACGGTGATACGTGGAAGTGAAGTTTGAGAAGCTTATTACTCTTGGGTGTTTGGGCACCCTAGAGCTTGTTCCTCTTGGGTGCCTTGGTGCCCTAGACGGTTGGTGGTGTTCGGAGCTCAATCATTGTGGTGTAAAGCTCCGGGCAAGCGTCGGGGTCTCCAATTAGGTTGTGGAGATCGCCCCGAGCAATTTGACGGGTACTGGTGACCGCCCCCAAGGGTTGCCAAAGTGTACGGGTTCGGTGACCGCCCCCAAGGGTCGCCATTTGTACGGGTTCGGTGACCGCCCTCAAGGGTCCCTTAGTGGAATCACGGCATCTTGCATTGTGCGAGGGCGTGAGGAGATTACGGTGGCCCTAGTGGCTTCTTGGGGAGCATTGTGCCTCCACACCGCTCCAAACGGAGATTAGCATCCGCAAGGGTGTGAACTTCGGGATACATCATCGTCTCCGCGTGCCTCGGTTATCTCTTACCCGAGCCCCTTTACTTATGCACTTTACTTTGTGATAGCCATATTGTTCTTTGTCATATATCTTGCTATCACATAGTTGCTTATCTTGCTTAGCATAAGTTGTTGGTGCACATAGGTGAGCCTAGTTTTTGTAGGTTTTGTGCTTGACAAATTAACCGCTAGGTTTATTCCGCATTTGTTCAAGCCTAAACCGTAATTATTTTAAAGCGCCTATTCACCCCCCCTCTAGGCGACATCCACGATCTTTCAATTGGTATCAGAGCCTCGTCTCTCTTTGTTAGGCTTAACCACCTAGAGAGTAAAGATGTCGACTAGGGGATTAGGATTCTCTGACACTCTTAGTTTCGATGGCACAAATTTTGATGTTTGGGTAATTCGCATGCTTAATCTCTTTAGGGTCATGGACCCAAATTTAGAGCGAATTGTAGATATGGGTTTTTCTCCTCCAAAGGATCCCCAAAGATTATCTTTAGAGGATGAGAAAAACTCTTATCTCAATGCTCAAGCTTCTAATGTGCTTTTTGATGCTTTGAGCAATGTAGTTATTTTTCAACTCATGCCGTTCCGGGATGCTCATGAGTTGTGGACAAAGCTTCAAGATAAATATGGTGTGTCCAATATTTGTGGGGATGATTGTTCCCCCTCCACCTCCGGTCGTATAGTCTTCTCAACTTCTTCTACTTCACCTACATGTGGTTTGCCACAAGGTAATGATATGGTGAGTAGTGTTGGTCATTGCAATGGTGATAGTATGCTTATTGTGGATGATCCTTCATCACTATATTATTGCAATGCTCCTTCTTTGGGCTTTAACACTTCGAGCACTCCAAATGTTTCACATGCTTGTGTTGATAGTCCTTGCATATCATGTAGAAATTGCTTGACTAAATCGCATGATGATATGCTTGCTATGTCTTGTTGCCATGATAAAAATGCATCTATTTCCTCGAATTATTGTGCTAACAATGTAGAGGAAACCGAACACTCCATGGAACAAGATGTGGTGTTTAATGGTGCCTCAAGGGATCCTACATCATCATCTATTGCTTTTTGCCTTATGGCTAAGGCATCAAAGGTATCTCCTACTTTGTACCCCAATATGTCTCTTGATGATGATGTTGATGCTAATGATGATGAGGATAATGATGAAGAGAATGATAATGTTGCCTCCTTAAAAACTAAGGGGGAGATGATTTTTAAAGCTCTTCATAAAAATAAAATTGCTCGTTCCAACTTCATGGAAATTATGTCCATTGCCATTGAGGGCAAGAAATATATTGAGGAGTTGGAATCTCATCTCGAGCAGCATGAGGTCACCATTGAGAAAATGGAAGCTCATGGGCGTGATTACGCAAATGAGATCGCGGAGCTATCTCAAGCTCTTGAACATGAACAAACCACCTCCGAATCTCTTGAGGAGACTTTTGCTCTAGAATTATCTAGAGTGAGGGAATCTCATGATAGAGCTCTTGAGGTGGCCAACGATTTCAAAACTAAAAATGCTAAGCTTGAAGTTTCTCATGCTAGACTCCTTGAGGATTTTGAGCACCTCGAAAATGGCTCAAGGGTCATCAAGGGTGAGCTCATCAAACTCACCGAGTCTCATGCCCAACTTGAAGCTTCTTATTTAAAAGAGCTTGCCAAGTTGCCTTCTCCTCTTGTTGTTAATGATGATGCTTGTGCTACTAATTCTATTACTTGTGAAGCATCCATTTTGAAGGAGAATGTTGAGCTACGGGCTCAACTTGAGGTGCTATCTAGCAATTATGGGAAATTGGAAGAAAGTCATGAAAAGCTCTCAAGCTCTCATGATGATCTTCTAGTATCCCATAGTGTGCTAAAGATAGCTCATGAGGCCATGATTGCTAAGGTAACATCTAGTGAGCCTCATGTGGATACTAGCACTACTTCTAGTCAAAATAGTATATTGCCATGTGCTAGTCCTTGTAATTCATCTACTCACAATGTTGGTACATCTTGTGATGAATTGCTTTCCTTGCCTTGTTGCTCTAACGATGAAGCTTATACTTCCTCTAGTACTTGTGTTGAGACTAACCATGTAGAGGAAATCAAAGAGCTCAAGGCCCAAGTCACTTCTTTGAAGAAAGACTTGGAAAAGTGTCATGAAGGGAAGGCCACACTCAACAA